>NW_007726207.1:344715-452158 GCF_000696425.1 Galeopterus variegatus | reverse complement strand
CCCCCCCCCCCCCCCCAAACACACAATTCTTTACTTGAGAATCCATTCTTCCTTGCTAAGGTCTGATTCCAACACAGGTGGTGAGAAAGGCTCCCTAATGATTTCAGGAGTTCTGGAAGGGTGCTATACTGTCAACAACCTGCTACGGTCTTGAAATTCAGTGATCCACTCTTTTGGGTCTAAAAGACCACCCAAATTCTCGAATTTCTAGGTCCTGTCATAAACATTATCCCTGTAAAATTGGTACTATTTATTAATTCTACTTCAACAAATAGAAAAAACAAGGCTTAGAGAAAGAAGATATGTGATCACACTAAAAAACAGTTATACTTATATTCAGTTAAACACAGCATCTTAAACGCAGTTTGATGTGTTTTGACTACACACACACACACACACACACACACACACCTGTCACTTTATTCTTGGAGTGACGGAAGCCGTACTTACTACATGCCTGTTCTTTCTACTGATCTTTCTTAAACACAGTGAGCACAGTTATAGGAATTGGCATGGTCAGGTATTAAAAAATTATGGCAAACATATAATTTATAATTCATTCATTTTCCAATGTCCATTCGCTGAGTGCCTACCAGGTACAAAAAGGCACCATGCTGACAGCTCTTAGGGATGGAGAGAGAGCAGGACAAGATATTTTACAGTACTCAGAGGAGGAAGGGCATTAACCCATGGGCACAGGGCATAGAAAGGGAGAGATGAGAGAACACAGAAGAACATATAATGGTTTTGTCCAAGGCAAATAGAAGATCTCCTGTAAAATCATACGCTCTATCAGCCTTAACAAGCAGATTCACTGAACTTTCGAAATAAGCAAATGTAATCATATTTTAAAAGAAACACAAAAATCCAAGCTACTTGTACAATGTACTCCAACAGCTATTAAAATAACATCTATCTTAAAAAGGCTTATGTAACTTTTATTGTACTTCCGGGGTGGAGTGGGGTAGGTTGGAGAATAGATTTATGCTTACATTTTAGAAAACTGTTCACTGATAAAGCCATTATAGTAATTGCACTGGGTATGTTTATTAATTTGTCACAATTAAGTCAATAAGAGCTTTACTAATGTCCTATTACTTGATTAGTTTTGAAAGTGATTATCTTAAGAACTCGACTTAATTGGAAGCCTCTCAATTTACAAGGTACATTAAACTCTCAGTAGCATCTTAAGATTATTCAACATATGCAGGTCAATTACCAGTAATCACTGTTTTATACAAATGTTCCATAAAAACTATAGCATGACATGACAAAGAGGGAAAGTGAGATTTAATTAATAATGCTAAACTCCAGTTGACATTTTCAGGATAAAAGGGCAGCATAAGCATTCATATAAAGTCTTCCCTGAAACTGGGTCTGTTACTAAAAACCAAATAAAGGACCGCTAACAACTCTCCACCTTACAGATGAAGATAATTTGTCATGATTGCTAAATCACCAAATTGCACTGCCTGTACTCATGCCCAGCTGCACATTAATTTCCAGATTCGTAAATCACAATTAATCCTCGCTCCATCACTTTTCTTTCTCCAGTGAATGAAGAGACTGAAATCAATTATTGTTCATCCCATTTTTCAGAACAGATCAACTACAGATATTACTGCACAAGCAAGAAACATGGAGTGGTTAATGTACCCACCAAGATTGTGAGTCTTAGAAATTATTGGCTGTAGTCTAAATATTTTATATTGACCTTCCAATTCCCACTTAAAGATTCAATGAAGTTAGGTGAATATTTATAATGACTAACAGTTAAGGGCTGATAAAGTGTCTTGATACCTTGGCTGATTTTCAAACACCTATTCAAAATATGTCATAAACTTTTAAAATAGACTATTAATTAGATATTTGAAAGGTTTGTCCCACATTAACCAAATAAACCTGGTCTTAAGATTAATCACAGGAAAATTGATTGCTGGTTCATTAAAAACCTGGGAAAGTCAATTTCTTGAAAAGATTATTCCATTGCTGGCCTGTGAAAGTGGTGTATGAGTTTATGTGTTCTGACTTGTTCCTAAGTTATGTACACAGCATAAATTTCAAATTGCCAAGGTTGATTTGCCACCAATTGTGTGCACAGAGTGAACAAAGCTGAATCTGTAAAACACTAGTTCTGTGTTTTAAAACTTGAGATGAAAGCCACTTTCAGTTAGTTGCATTCAAATAACTGTAATTTCCTTTTATAAAAACTTCCTGGGGAGTTAACTGCTTAAACAGTGGTAGATGCTGAGGGGGAAGCTGTGGTCATATTTAACAATCCAGTCCCATGTGCTTTGTACCAGGGTTCTATCTGCCTAAAATTGAAGAGTGAAGAAGGCCTCTTGGCAGATTTCTCACATACCACAGGTCATTTTTTAAGGGATTCAAGCTACTCTCTTGGATAAATTGTCTCTAAATTGTCTACACATCACCTTTGATAAATTTCTGCACTTTAATCACTCATATGCTGCAATTTATCCTTAAAATGTAGGGCCTTCTGGAAATACAGAAAAAAATATTTTAAAAGATCTAATCCATCGCTGAGTAAAAAGTCAACCAGGTCACTCCACTCACATGTCAATTTTCTGCTCCTGCCCTACCAGAAGCACAGCAGTTATCTGAGCAGATGGAAATTCATGGAAGGGGGCGGTACTAGAGCCTGTATTCAGAAGCAGATATGGTCTTCTCCTTCCTACGGAGAATAAAAGACACTCAAAAACCCATTTACCTGAGTGTTAACTTCAATTATGACCAGAGGGAGGAAGAGAGGAAACAGTTCAGGCGTCCGGAGCCTCTTCCCATTGCCACTGCCTCTCAGTGCATGACTAAGAACAGCAAAGCATCCTTTGTTCAGAATTGCGTGCCCCTTACTTCTTCATAAAGCAGACGACACACAAAGTACGTTTAAATGACGTCTTGCTATCCTTATCGTCCACTTTCAATAAATAAATGCCTTCCGTTAGGTCAAGCTACTGAGTGCCTGGCAGAGATGTCTGGTGAGAAGTTTGGTGAGAGGACTAAGTGATTTCAGAAGAGGCCTATGTTTATTCCTACTTATCTGGTGGGAGGATAATCCCTGCTTCTGCTTTGGCCCTTGTAATGCCCTCAGGTACAGGGGTGGGACACCAGCTGCTTATAATAAAGCCACTTTGCCTAAAGCCACAAGTATGGCTTTATGAAAACAGCTCTGCTTTTTAACAGTTACCCTGAAGTTCTTAATTAAAAATGCCCTTTTTCTTTTTCTCCACGCTAAAATGGCCCAAAGTTTGCTTTCTAATCTCATTGGACTAAAAAAAAAGTAAAGGGGAAAAGGAACATATAAACTCTTTTCGAGTAATTAATGTTTCGAATTGGCTGCTTTCCAGAAGAAGCAACAAACTACTTAAAGCGGAAACTTTGTGTAATTATTAAGAGAACATAGCTCCTCCCTTCCCCACCAGCGGAGTTGGCTGCCTGACTGAACAGCTCTGAGATTTAAGAATATATTCAGCTCTTACGGCTCAGCCATTTCTTATTACAATGGTTCTCAAAGTGTGGTCCTTGGACCAGTAGCAGCAGCTTTTGCATCAGCTGGGATCTGGTTAGAAAAGCAAATTATCAAACCTTACTAAAAACCTGCTGAATCAGAGCTCGGTGTATGAGATCCAGCAATATCTGTTTGAACAAGCTCTCCAGGCAATTCTTACATACTCTAAAGTTTGATAAACATCGTTTTATTAAAGCTGGGTATTTTCAAACTGATTTTCTAAAAGTGTTTTTATATTTCAATAATTAAATTGACCATCAATGGAAAGGGAAGTTTTCAAAGGCAATTCAGATGAGAAATGAAGCTATCCTCAGCATATAAACACTAGACTTAAAGCAGGTGCTTCTCAACCCTAGCTGAATATTGGAATGCCTTGAAGGGCTTTAAAAATATGCCAGACCCTACCCCCAAACTAACTGAAACAGATTGGGGGGAGGAGACAGAGGGAGGCAGGAAATGATATTTTTAAATATCATTTAAATCCCTCAGTTATTCTAAAGCACAGGGAAAGTTGAGAATCATTGATATAAAGTAACCACAGCAGCTAGACCCTTAGCAGATGTAAAACAGCCTAAGAATTAGGAAACAGGGCTATGTGGATGTTTATAGCAGGAACACACACACCTTTTCATAGACAGGGTTTGTACCATATAAATTAGGCACTAGCCAGCATGCCCAACTTGGGAAAAGAACATAACACTGTATTGCCTCACGCCCTTTTTAAATCTTATGAATTGAGCACTTCTAATTTCTAGAACAGATAATCCACCAATAAATATAATTTTAGGGAGCAAATTCAGTTTTGATCCCATAGATTGGATCCAAAATGATAATTTAAAAAATAACAAAAGCTTGAGCATGGAGCCACTGCCATCCTACATGGACCACATGGTGACATTCTCTCTACATTTCCAGTTGGCTCTACTGAAACCATCTCCTTTCCTGACATAGGAAAATGGGACTCGAGCTTGAGAACAGGTTAGGAGCACTGAGGGTTTATAAACTGAAGATTACCACAAAAAGGCATCAGAACTAAGTTAGCAACAGCTATATACTATTTTGTCATATACCATATTTATACACAGTATTTTATAATAAAATAGAACAGTACCATAAATTAAGGATAACTCCAATGTACATTTATTTCACAACACTTTGCAATGTTTAACCTTCTTTCACATATTAATTTCATTTTCACAAAAGCCTTGTGAGGTCATTAGGATAGATATTATTATTGCTGTTATTTTAGTTTTACTTATGAGAAGACAAACAGATAGTTAAGTGAATTATCTAAGGCCAAGAGTTATACTGAGTATGTTAATAAACAGCAGTTTTAACTATGGTAATATTTCAATGCCTGATATTAATAACTTTGTGTGTGTCGCTACTAAAATCTTAAAGTATGGTTGATGACGATTTCCAGAACAGAAGAGTACAAATGGCCAAATGAATTAAAATAGATAGAACCTGGTATGCCAATATAATAAAACATCAAATCAGGGGGAGGGGAGGAGAACTCATAAAGAAAGTTAGCTTAAAATAGAGACAAGAGAAAGAAATATCAATCACAGTAATATATTGAACTTTTTTAGAAAACTAGAGGTGGAAAACGGGAGGAGAGGGGAACAGGGAAGGGGGCTAATGAGGAATTAGTCAACAGACGCAAGAATGATTGCATATTGTAATGATGAATAAGCTAACTATACTGATCTAACCACCACACGTTCTGCACAATTATTATTATTTTTTTTTCGTGTCCGGCAACGGATCGCAACCCTCAGTGTCGCGCCCGGACCGGGACCGGCAACGGGATCGCAAGCCTTGGTGTTGCTCCCACACCTCGCTCAGCCAGTGAGCAGGAACCGGTCTGTATGTGGGATCCGAACCCTCGGCGGGAGCGCCGCCGCGCTCCCAAGCAGTGCACTGTAGCAGTGCGCCACCGGGCCGGCCCATGCACAATTATTGAAAATCACCATTGTACAATATTATACATGTATGTATAATAAAAAAAATACTTGAAAAGACTGTAACTTTTTTTTTTTTTTTTACTTTTCTAGAGTTGGTAAAACACATCTTTAAATTCTTAACAGATCCATACAACATATAAATAAAACATAAACTGTAAGATAAAGTTCTGATTTTATACTTAAGCTTATATCACTACTACAGAACATTTTAAAGCAATAACTAAGCAATATTTTTGCCTCAGAATACTAGCAATCATTAAATCAGTTTGATGGCTTATATTCAGAAAATCTGTTTATTGATCCTTTAATATTATTCCTATGATGTTAAAGCACGGAATTGTATTCTGCTTCATTTGAACACATAATCCACTTCTTTCACACCTCAAACCAAAAACTTTGAAAAAGAGTTAGGAAAGTTAATAATACAGAAATTTATATTTCAACTGTCAAGTAAAAACATAGGGAGATATATGAAATATATTTTAAAAATATTTACCCTATTTGACTTGTCTTTCATAGTTCATGTCTATTAAAACACACCAACTATAATATTTAAGCATTTTAAAACATCAAAGTATTAAGAAATCCAGTAAGGGAGTTATCACCTTTTGTTAAAATATACACACAACCTGTATCACACGGGGTAATCTTTCACTACTAGAAAACATCAAGATATCTACTATTCTTAATTAAGACCCTATTTCAGTTAAAGCAAACCAATTTAGAATTAAATTATAACAATACAAATGGCAATGTAACTAATGACATAGTATGCATTTTTGTCAGGTGATTAGAATAGCCAGTGAATAAAGCTTTACAAAGCAGGAAATACAAACAGACCAGGGAGCTATGCTTCATTCATCCCCTTGCGACTAATGACAGTCTGAATGGAGATCAGCCATTCCCTAGCACACCCCTTGATGGCGTGCAGTAAAAGCACATGCTGTAGTCAGATCCACTAACTTAATATAACCGCCAGGTAAGTGTCAGTTCAGAAAAATCCACAGAGAGAAGTGATAATATAGTATATAGCTAAAACTCACTCATTTATCAAGAAAGACAGAATAATTATTAGGAATGCCCAGACTGTATGTCCTGTGATAGAAATGCATAATGGAAATATTAACTACATTATTTTAAATTAAGAACACACTTTAGATAAGCCCAAAATCTAGTAAGTCTACTCTACCTAGGCTTCAACTAAACCTAGGAAATGGTGTAATGTTTGATTTTACAAACCACAGAGGTGAATTTTCTGCTTTGGGTTAGAGAAAAAAAAAAAAATGCATAGGGCTTCTTGTTCATAGGAATAACATGATCAGACATGAGGCTTTGACATTTTCACATTAGAGAAATTGAGTTCTACCAAAGTCTAATATGTTAGAAAGGCAATGGTTTTCTTTTAGCAGAGCTGTTATGTGGCTTAAGCATTCTTATTCTATGATTATATTGGTGAGGCAAGCACATTAGTCTAGTCTGGTACTGTGTGCAACAGCTAGGTTATCAAAAGACTGCTTGCTATTGAGTCACAATTCCAATTAACTTACGACTTAATATTGCAGCTCTTGAATTAAGAATTTATTATAGTTGTGACAGAAGAGACAATTTAAAAATAATTTTTTTCTGAACAGATTTTGGGACAGAGTTTCTAATTTAGCATATTAGTAAATTACTTAGGTTCTCAATGTATTTTCAGCTGATGTTTTGACTCCAAATACATAAACCTTCCCATTCAAAATATTGCTTGCTTTAATGGGTACAAAACTATGCTATCTATCTTAAGTGAATCCTGTGCGATATATGCATGTATTGAAGCAACACACTGTACCCACAAATATGTACAAGTAAATGTTAAAAGAAAAAAGAAAAGGCTCAACCTAGTGAATACTTATTATGCCTCCTTGGCACAGACTGTCTTATATTTTTCAATCACCTGGGTGAGTGTAACCTTAAAAAATATACATTCTGCTTTATCAACCAGGCTGTGAATCCCCTGAGGTAAAGAACATGTCTGTTATCTTCTTGAATAAAGTGAAAAGAAGCAGAAAGTCTTCCCTGGACTTAGCACAGAACCTTCGTCACAGCACAGACTCAAATAAATGCTTATTTCTGACAAAGAAAAGGTAAAGAAACCAATTATCTTTAGGCAATATCCTGAAAACTAGAGGAATGTGAACAGATAATACCAATGAGTTCATTTTTAGTCAACATATAGATGTTGAAAGAGCAGCAGTCACGACTATTTCCAAAACTGAGAGGGAAGAACAGAAGGACATTACAGCCAGCATATTCAGTGCCTCTTCAATCATAATTCTTGCCAAGACTTTCAAAGTTAGTCAATAGTGAATACACAGCTATTTTAAAAAGTATCCTCAAGCACTTTTTTTCTCTTGGGCATTCTTCTACAAATATTCCCAAACATTCTGAGAAGGTAATTAAGAAAATATGATTTTGCCAGATACATTTTTTCTCCTCTCCTTTGAAATTTCTGCTGGTGACAGCCTTCAAAAATTAGAAAGAAGCTCCATGCCAGTGAAAATACAGAGATTCAGAGGAAACCACATATATATATGGGTGACATCCTTGAAAGTAATATTGTAGATAAATATGAAATGTCATTTCCTCCCCTACAGGAGATTTTATAAGATGATAAATCAGCTTCACAGTTGGAAGGAAACTGGATTCAATGAGCATACTTGATTGTGCAAAGGGGCAGGAGGAATTTTAGTGAACTGATACTCTATTAATTTTGCCAGTGCTTATTGTGTGAATTTCGGTAAGTCACTGCTATTTAGTAAATGGAACTGAGAGTAGATGAAATATATAATAAAAAGTTCATGCAAGTTGCCAGGAAGAAATTAAAAGTGTTCCTAAAAGCTGCCAAATGGTTACCTAATTTCCTCTAGTTTAACTTGAAAACATCAGAAAATACATAAATGAAAATGACACATTATTTTCCACCATATGTAATTTTCCTGTATCTCTGAAATTAAACAAAAAGTTCTAATGTAAAATACTGTGCAAAATAAGGTTTTATAAAAATGTGAATGCCCCAGTTAATGAATTCTTGACAGGTATAGATATGAAAGATAGTAGAGGATTCAGTATTTATAGTTAAGTATTCCTTTATGTACTGAAAAATATCACCACTGTATACCAAGGATAGATTTAACTGAGGAAAAATCCACTTGGCTGTTAGAAATAAACACTAAGTAAAGCCAAATATACTTCAAAATAATCCAATTTCTTATGTTTATTTCAAGAGAGGCCGGGACTAATTAGATGATATCAGCATCTTATAATCATTGACTCAAATTTGCAAAGACGGAGGCCCACATCCCTCTCAGTTCAGCAGGCCTTTATCTAATTTCACAGCCTTCCAGGAAGCAATAGGAACTAGCTCCACAGAAGGCTGAAATGATCATTGGCTCCAGGATTTTAAACCTGGGGTTCTTAGGTCCTACCTGGGCTTCCACAGTACCGTTAGCTTTTAGAAATTGCATAATAATCCATGTACTCAGGAATATGCATTTTATGAGAGAGGGCCATGTTTCATCAGAATCTTAAAGTGGTCTGCAAACTCAAAAAGGCTACTGAACTAGCCTACCTTCCATTTACAAATAAGCATGGAGAGTTCAAATGATTGCTCCAAAGACAAACTTCAAGTAGCTGTAAAAGACCTAGAACCAGGTCTCTTGATAACCAATTAGTGTACTACTATGTCCATATCATTTTTCTCAGAGGGCAGGCAGGAGAAAAATGAGTTAATCGTGCAGAGTGTTTTTGTGACCAGATCTTATTTTAGGTAAAAAAGGAGTATCTTGGTCAGACTACTGTCTCTAAATACGAAGTTTGAAGATATGGAAGGTAATATAGAAGGTCTGTATGAGTCAAATAAAAAACTCGTGGGTCTCCAAACAAACACCAACCTGCCTCCAAGCCAGACTCAGACCCATTTCCGTCTTAAGACTATGCAGCACACATTATGATCTTCACGCAGACAGAGGAATGCTTAGGACCCCCGAAGGGAAAAACAGATCCTGAGATATCACATTATACAATACAGAACAACCTCAATTTAATATGGCCCATTGGTATGGACTCTCTCCATCCCACTGCTCAACACACCTCTGCTCCACCCCCCAAACACACCCAAACATGAACACACTTACAGACAGGCACAGGATTATTTCAAGGTACAGACATATAACATAGAAATGAAAACAAAGCATGACATTTCATGAATTTATTAAAGGAAAAAGAAAATCAAACTGATTAATTTCATAATATTTTCATGATTAATTTTAGGACAGAATGTAACTAAAATAAATAATAAAGAAGAAATGTGCACTAATCCTGCCAAACCATCCTGTATATCCACTTGGTGTTTCTAAAACAAGATATTTGTTTCATTCTTGCATATGCATCAATGCGTGTATAATCATCTAAGTACATATTCTAGCTCTACCATTTACTTACAGTATGATGTTAGGCAAATTACTTAATCTCTATGTGACTTGAGTTCCCTATTAGTAAAATGAAGATAACAACATTATTGACCTTACTGGGTTGTTGTAAGAATTATATGTGGTAATACATGTGAAATGTTGAAGTGGATTGAATTATGTCCCCCCAAAACTCACTGAAGCTTTAATTGTGTCCCCCAAATTTTACATATTAGAAACTTGGCCCCCACTGTGACTGTTAAGAGCCTGGGAAATCCTATTATGGTAACTGAAAGGTGGAGCCTCAAAGAGGTGATTGGATTGTAGGACTGTGCAGTAGTGAATGGATTAAAAATGGTGGTCAGGGGTGTGGTTCTTAGGGCTTTAAAAGAAGAGGAGAGTCTGTCCTTCTTTCTCTCTGCTCCACCATTTTTGCAATGTGATACCCTGCCATCACTGTCACCCAGGCCTTCACCAGCTGTGTTCCCTGGACTTTGGAATTCCCAGCCTCAGAAACTGTAAGCAATAAATTTTGTTTTCTTATAAAATACCCAGTTCTGTGTATTTTGTTATAAGCAACAGATAACAGACTAATACAAGAGCCTATTACATTTTATGATGACAGTAATAGCTATTATCACCATCATCATTATTATCACGAAGAGGCACATATGCAATTAATAACTTATGGGGAGGAAGGAATTAAGAAGGAAGCTTAAGACAAATCATTTATTAATGAAATACTTAAGCTGTTACAAAAATTCAAACTACTCCCTGGGAGAACATCAGAAAGTCTGTTCAGCCCAGGCTTTTTACTGGGGCCATGTTCTCATGGACTTGGCACACCTGGGTTCTCCACCCAAAGGGGATGAGAAGGTTGGATAGATCTGGGTCAGTGGATCAGTTCCCTTCTCTCCTTACAACTGTGGGACGGGCAGTCTTAGTGTTCCCAGTCTCAGTTACACCAGCTCCTTGCATGGGAAGTCTGATTAGCCCAAGTGTTTTCTCTCTGCAGTATCTCTGACCACAAGCTTAACTAAAGTAAGTGCTCTTAGGAATTTACTTCCTCAGAAGTGAAATGCTTTGATGTCAACTTCGAAGATAATGGGATGCTCTTAGGATTTATGGAGGGAGACAGTATCACTGATGTACCATCACCATGAAATAGTGAAAACTTTAAATCATATCTGGCTTACATGACTCTATTGGGGTCATGCTATCATGGAACACTGAAAAGCTAATAGTTTCCAACACAAGGACAGACCCCAAGACTCCCAATCGAGTTAGTCAGTTGGCGGCATCATACAAGTAATTATCTATCTAGTGTCTAACTGTCAGGCCACAATCTTGACTATTTCACCTTAAAATATGTTGTTGAAAATGAAGAGTTTTACCTTTTCATATTCAGCAATGCCCAAGGTATTCCGGAGGGAGTATGAAATGCAGGTAGCAATTTTACCCCAAGTTCCACAGCTTTCTTTCGAAATATCTGAAAAGTTAAACAGTTAAGTAAGCTACTGCTGCAAGCAAAACAAAATGTACTATAATATTATCTCATATTTAGCACTTCTTTACTTTAAAATTTTCTTTATATGAAAAAAATACAGTTTCTCAAATTAACAGAATTACCTAGTAAAGTAAGAATCGTCCAGGGGCCATCATGCTGTGGGGTAATTGTTCCCAGTCTTGGTAACACATTAAAATCACGTGAGGAGATTTTAATACTACTGATGTGTGGAATACTGAGATTCTAACTTTTATGGTTTGGGGCTCCTGGATCAGAATTTTTAAAACATTACAGGCAGTGCCAGGGGATTTCAATGTGGAAGCCAAGGGGAGAAGCACTATTGCTGGAGGATAATTCCTGGACTAAGAATCAGGAGATCTGGTCCTATCCCACCTTCAGCACAGTACTCACTAGGGCACAGAGAAGGGAGAAGTTTTAAAAAGACTTATTATCACAAGTAATCTACATGTCCTCTCAGCCCCTTTCAGCTTTCACTTTCTCTGATGTTAAGCATAGGTGACATGAAAGAAAAAAAGTTAAATTGGGTACAGATTCTGCCCAGAGTTTAGTAGGAGAGATAATATACGCACATAAATACCAAGAACACAGACAACATGAGAGCTGGAGATGAAATCCTATAGGTATTCAGGTGAGTTCAGTAAGGCTGTATGGTGAGACACCATTTAGATGAGGACTGTATGCAGCATTTAACTAGAGCTATGAATGCTAGAGACTAGAGTTAGGAGAAGTAAACGGAGCATCCTTGAGGGATCAGTGTCAGCACAGACAGAGGCAGGTGGGTGCCTGAGAATAAATAGGGAATAGAGGGCTGGCCAGTTAGCTCAGTTGACTGTAGAGTGTGGTGCTGACAACACCAAAGTCCAGGGCTTGATCCCCGTACTGGCCAGCCGCCAATAAACAAACAGGGAATAGGGTAGCTTGCCTGATAAAAAAGGTGAATACTGGTAAATAATATCAGGCACCACAGCATGGGCCAAAATCACGGAAGATTATAAATGCAAGGCTAAAAATTTCACTCTTTTAAAATGGGAAATTTTTTAAAAATGAGTCTTTGAACAGCCAATTCAATTGAGCAGAACTGTGCTTTAGGAAGATTAATTAGATGACATCCATTCACATTTTTAGGTCCAAAGAAAAGTACCAACTTACTCATTCAAGGAAGAACTGCTATAGCTTTCCCTGCAACAGCTGCGGCACCAAGCAGGTGCCTCATCTCTTCTCCTTGAAACTGTGTGACTGAGAATGGTGGCCAGGGACTTACTTTTTCCTTCTGCCTCCTCCTCAACAAGGGAGAAGCAAGAAGGATGAAAGAGCCCTGAGGAGCATGGAGAATGGAAGCAAAGTCCTCTCTCAGCCATTGGGGGAGCCATTCACTACAGTGTTTGTCAAAGAAGTCACATTTGTCTTCTCCAGACGGAAGGGCTCCAGTCCGTAACTCCTGCTCTAAAATCTAACCCTCCCCACAGAGAAATCCAGGCACTCGCACTCCCAGACTAACGATAATCCCATAATACCAATGTTGAGGCTACTTCCGAAACCCTACTCTTTTGAAGTCTAACTTATAGTTAGTGATGAAAGTTAGGAAAGAAATGAGTTTCAATATAAAACTTTGGTTGACAACTTAGATAAACTGACATTCCTTGTAATCAAATAAGGACATATATTTGCAGTATACAGAAAGTGCTAAAAAACAAAGGTGCCATTTTTTCTACAAATTATTAAAACTACTGTCAAAGTGGACAATTTCCTGTATTAACAACAGTGTATGAAAGGAGTGGAGAAAGAAAAAAATAGATCTAAGGGTGTATTTTTCCTTCCCTTTCTCTACCTTACCCTAGAGAAGTCCAGGTTGCCTTCTGTTGTTAAGGTTTTATCCAATCACTGCCCAGACATCTGTTGACATTCTGGTTTTCACCCAACTTTTTAAACTGTTAATTAACTCCTTTTCAACAACTTACATAAAATAGAAGTCAAACTATGTAATTAAAATACCATTTTAGATATAACCATATGGCATGGGAGTTAAGGGCTCAGGCTTTGAAGGCACAGTGCCTGTGTTTGAAACTCGGCTCTGTTTCTTCAAACTGGGTAATCTTGAGCAAGGTGCGTAATCTTTTTGTGCCTAAGCTTCCTCATCTATAAAATGGAGATAAGAGCATTTACTTTTTAAAGGTGTGGAAAGAAATAAAGAAGTTATTATATTTAAAGACCTTAGGACACACAGTAATCACTCTAAAAGGTTAGCTGTAATTTTTATGGTGATAATGATGATAATGGTATTTCCCTAAGAACTTTCCCTGTTTACTGCCTGAAATTCTTGTCTTGGCTTTTATCCAACTGTTTTGGTACCTTCTACTTACTCAGGTTCATATTCTCTCTCTTTCTCTCTCTTTGTGTGTGAGAGAGATGAGAGAGAGAGAGAGAGAGAGAGAGTGTTATCCTCCTCCGCCTCCCTCCCTTACATACACACACACGCTCAATGCCCTCAGTTTTCATCACCTATCCACATTCCCGAAATAGACTTTCAGATTTAGCTTTAGTTCTGTACTTTTACTAGTGTGCACACATCACAGTTTGGGTGTCTTCGTATCTTCTAAAACTTAACATGTCCAACATGGAATCAATCATTTCATATCCCAGGCAAACTTCCCCAGTTTCATCATTGACATTTTTTGTCAGTGTCTTGGACTTAAGAGGGCAGGCATTTTGAGTTTTGATTTATTGCTCTTCAGTCACCAAGTATCATTGTTAATTCTTCTGAGATATCTTGTATACAGTTCATTCCTTGATATGAGCATAGGTCATGTTCTCATCGCCAGGCACAATGAAATGTATGATTAAAAAAGGTCCTCCGATCTAGCTTCCTGTGATTTTTCCTTGTTTCTATTAATCTGTATCTATATTACCGATTTTCTCCTTTTACCATACAACTTTCTTGTTGAAAAAACCACGATTCCCTCTGTTGTCTAAAAACATCAGGTCAAAACGGCTCTACTGACTTTTCAACAACTATGAACCACACCTATCTATTATCTTGTTTCCTCAAAGACCACTCTGACTCCAGCTTTTGAGTCTTCATGGTCTCAAACATTCACTGAAGTTCAGTCCATCTTAGCATCGTTGCTTACACAGCCCAGTTCTCTCATTTTGAAACACCTTCTTCTGCCTCCTTTTGGCTAATCCAAATTCATCCATTCTTCAAGGCCCAGGTCAAGTCTCAAGTCCAGGCCAAGACTTTTGCCTTCGATGAACTCCCACATTGACAAATGCTATGACAAAAAGGAGTGTTTGATTATAGAAGGCAAGAAACAGATTTCTAAATGTTTTCTTGTTCTCTTGTATCCCCCAATAATTTTCTTTCTTTCTAAAAGTATAGAAAAAGACCTCAATTTCTCCTTCCTTGCCTATTACACATATACAATCCAGATTAAGTTATTTTGTATTTAAATTTCTTGATGTCACCACAGTGTTCCTGGTAGTAGGTGTGAAGATATTTATACTCTCAGCCA
Organism: Galeopterus variegatus; assembly: GCF_000696425.1. Taxonomy (NCBI): domain Eukaryota; kingdom Metazoa; phylum Chordata; class Mammalia; order Dermoptera; family Cynocephalidae; genus Galeopterus; species Galeopterus variegatus. Next base: position 437,183 of record NW_007726207.1, on the reverse strand, counting down.
GCAAGTAGGAAACAGTGGCCCTCTCTCATTTCAGGGTTTTGCAGTGTTCCCTCTGCCTGCAGTGCTCTTTCCCTAGCTCTCTGCATGCCTGCAGGGCTCATTCTTACCTTTGGGAATCTGCTTAAATATCCCCTCCTAAGAGAGGTCTTTTCCTAACATCACCACCTTCTTCATTTATCACTCATATCAGCTTGTTTATTTCTGTCCTGCTATTTATCACATCCTGATTATCTTATGTGTTTGCTTGTTTATTGTTTGACAACCCCACCAGGTATAAGCTTAATGAGGGCATGACTCTTGTCTTGTTCCTTGCTGTGTATATACCCAGTATCCAGCAAACCAGCTGGTACTCAATAAATGTTCATTTAATAAAGGAATGAAGCAAAGATTAATTAACATACTTGGACACTGTAATGAGAAGCCATTGATACTGCAGTGTTTGAAAGGTGCTCCACCCTATTTCACTAGTTGCTACTGTCTGCAAATAACCTTGGGCACAATTACAAAATAATCTTGGATAAGAACATTAATTAACCCATGGGGATGCTTTAAGTAAAATCATATACAAGCCTAAATCAAATTCAGTTCTCAATGTTTGGTACGTTACTTCCTCCTGTAGTCTGAAGAGAGGTTACCTGGAGGAGGAATCCAGATTCTAAAAGAGAACATCTTTCTACCTAAAATGGTTAGCATGTCATAAAACTTGCTTATAAAATTAATATCGTTAAAAGAATAGAGGAGACATTTCACAAATCATCCTAAAGGGCAATTAAGTTTTAACTCACACGTCTTGGATGATGTGCTGAAAAGCAAATTATTACAAAAAATACACTAAATGGCACTTCAGTGCTCCTTCAAATGAGGACAGGCTTGCTGGTAAGCGCAAGGACCTGGCTCTGAGGATTGTTTCTATCACTGCTTCAGTGTGAGGCCTGGGCAGGTTGCTTAACTTTTCTGGTTCTCATTTTCCCTGGTAAAATGGGAGTAGGCAGGGCTGGTAATTTCTACTTTCGATTTATCACTAGAAAAACTAGTACTCAGAAGACAGAAAACTAGTATTAAAATTTTCAGTGACTGGCAAGAAGGAAAAATTATTATAATTTTTAATAAAAATAGGAAGTGTAAATTTGCCACCCAATTCTTAGTCAATCTTAGTTTCCAGGGTTTGTTGGTACTGATATTTGATGGGAAGGATTTTATAAAGTTAAATGGGCAATATGAAGAAATGACAGTTCAATAAATACAATCCCTGCTGATAACAGAAGACATTTTCTTTTTTTTTTTTTTTAAATGACCATTAAAAGAAAATAGGGTTTTTGTACAACTAAGCAATCAGTTTGAGATGGGTAGACATCTTATGATCTAACAAGAATCTTCAAAAAGATTTTGCATAATAGAGATTCTGATTGCATTCATAGCAAAAGTCAAAACTAATATAACTTACTGAAAGAAGGTGGTAAAATATTCTAAAATAATCTTTCAAGCATATAACTAACAAATAGCTTTAATAAGAACTTTTATAGCCTAAAGTTAAGAATTTCAAAACAAGTACATCAGAATGTATCTTTTCATTATGCTTAAGTAACATCATCACAGTCTTTTGCTGTTTTTGATCAATGTTTTAAAAACTTCAGACTTTAAAATCTATCAAACAAACACATTTATCTTTCTACTTTACCCTTACAAATAGAATTAGACAGCCTGTAAATAAGATGTATGGCTTTCTTTGCCTTTCTAGTTTGCAGTTCCCTGAAGAACTGTATGAGAATACATACATGCCAGAATAAAGAGTAAGGAAAGAAGAAATGAATAAGAACAAATAGCTCTGTAAAGAAGCATTTCCAGTTCAGACATGCTTCAGGTTGAAATGCACAATCAATATCAAAGCCCTTCTTCTAATCCCATGTTGAAAATTTCACTGTTAAAAGACCAAACACTAATTCTCCATTAGTATAAGCAGAGTTTATCTATTACTCATTTTCACTACATAAAGCTTTCAGTACAAGATGCCACAGATGTGGTACATACCTTTGCCTGAGAATAACTGAAATAATCCATATATTTTTAGCTGGGTTGATTAACTTGCACATAATATAGGTCAAATTCAATCACTCAATCAATAAGTACTTATTAAGCTACTCTAGTTTTTCAGTATAGAGTGGAACCTAGAAAGGCTTTAAGTATTAGAATAAAGATATGTAAAAATAGTTAATCCAGCAGAAATTTAGAGATGGAAGGGACACCAAAAGTCATCTAGTTCCATAATCCTGGTATACAGATGAGGAAACTGAGGTTCAGAGAGGCCCTACTTCCAGTTAAATGCTATGATGTGGGATGGTTTGCTGACAGCTACAGACAGCCAAGTGAACATCAGCTTCCTTCCACATCACGTATGTGTAAATCCTTTCCATCCAAAGGGAAACTCCCCTGTGGATCCTTCATGTGTGCATACATGCATCTTTCTTTCACTACCACTTTCTAACCTTCCCATTCTCTCTCTAATTGATCAAAACCTAAAACTGAAGGTTTTTTTAATTAAAAAAATTGTTTGTTGCATTTGTCAAATTGCATTATGAATTTCCTGTTTTAAAAGTTATACATTTTATTAAACTGTCAATTGTATAGTTTTTCTTCCCTGTGATTCAATATAATAATTCAACTTTTAGCCTTCTGGTAATTAGATGAAGAGAATGTTATTCATTTTCCTGAAAAATTTTAAAGCACGAAGATCTTCCCAATTTGTTTCTTCAAAATGAAAAGGATATGCATGCTAACCTGCCCATAACCATGAGTTATAACTAAGAAGAATCTCTATAACAGTTCCTTAGAATTGAGTTTACTAATGTGTAAAAGCGCAAACTTTAAACGAAGGAAAAAAAATTCTAAGTATAATTAAAAAATCTAAATGCAGAATGCTCTAATGAATAGATGCTTTAGATCTATCTAGCATTTTAAAGATTTTTTTTCATGAAAAAATTAACAGGTAGTGAAATTTAAGAAAGAGGTTGCTTTTATACTTTCCCCTAGTCAAAATGAATAAAGGTTGATAAATGAATGAATAAAACTGCAGAGGGTTAGAAATCTTGATTCCTATTTGATTATTAGATAGGGTTTTTAGGTAATGCATGTATGGAACAACAGTCCTCAGATAGGAGGCAAGAGCCTAAAGCTAGGGGGCAAGAGCTCACTGAATCAGTTCTAATTAAGTATATGTTGATTCTCAGTTGATTTTTAGTAAAGGGTTTTTAGGTAATGAATGTATGGGACAAAAGTCCTCACATAGGAGGCAAGAGCCTATAGCTAGGGGGCAAGAGCCCACCGAATCAATTCTCATCACTGTTTAGGTAAGGGTTTGTATACACTGATTGTTAATATAATAGGTTCACTGGTAGATTTTGTGAGAAGGAAACTCACACAGGTCTAAAGCCTTTAATATGAACAAGAGAACTGAAGCAAAACAGGGATTGTTCTGAGGGCAAGAACCCTTAATACAACAAAACTGAAATGATGGGATGTGAATTAAGATATCCAAGGATGTTTCTGCTAGATTAGTTAGTACATGGGGGCTGTTCCACATTTTGCTCTAGGCTGTTTCTTTGAGTTTCTCAAGAAGTCAGGCACTTTAATGATTATCTTATTGTTTCTTTTGCATGTCACATAGCTTAAATTTATGACTTTTTTGATAGTATACTGTTTAAACTATTTTGAACCATGCATGCTTGGATGAAGATTGTTACATAGCCAATTTCTTTATGTTCTTACTATGACTGATTAACCATCTTTTCTTGTAATTTCCTTGTCTTTACAACAAAAATGGAAGCAAAAACCAACTCAGGGCTGTACCCAGTTTCTCCTAATAGAGGAGTTACTGAGGTGCAGTCCCTTCAGGCTTCTTATCTCATTCATGTTACTTTGAGTAATCTTTTTGCGTCTCTGTTACACAGCAAGAGGTATAACATAAAACTGCATCCTGATTTTTGTTTTTTTCCCTGAGGGAGGATTCTGATTCCATTCCCTAGCTCCCAAATGGGGAAGATTTTATAAAGCTAAGAGCGCAAGATGAAAAATGGGGAATAATTCTGGGGGAGAATCTCAGGCTGTTGCTCAGTGCTGGCATATCACCACTATCCATATGAGTGGCAACCTACCACTGGAACTCATCCTGCATATTCCCTGAGCATAAGCCATGGTCAAGGTTGCCTGGTAACAGGCACACTGAACTGGGAGTCAGGAGCCTGGGTTCTAGTTTAGGGTTTGCTGCTCACCAGTTCCAACATAATGAAGATGGGTCACTTCACTGCTCTAGTTTTCTCTTTTGTAAATGAGAACACTAGATGAGATACTTTCAGAGGTACTTTTCTGCTCCATAGGATATGGTTTTAAGACTTAATGAACACTTACTACATGTTTACCAATGTGGTATGGGCTATAAGAGAGATACAACAAGGAAAAATAACATCCTTGATATCAAGGAGCCAAGGCAAGTCAGCCAAAGAAAATAATACAAACATAAAATATGCAACATAAAACAGTATAAACCAACATATAAGTAGAGAATAAAGTGATATACAGGTAACTGTGGGAATAAAAAAGAGCGACTGAGTTAGGTCTCTTGGGAGAGAGTTAAGAGTGGAGAGGTGGCGCTTATGTTTGTGCAGGTGTATGCTCACTTGGGGGTGGGTATGCACACATTTGTGCATACACTCTGGGTTAATGTGGAGAAGCACAGGAGATAAAGCAAAAAGGGAAAGGAAGCATATAGCTTTTCATGATGAGCAGGTAAAGAGCTAGATTAATAGGGTATAGAAAATGGTAGGATAGAAACATTAAATAAGACAAGCAATGGCCTTAAATACCAGGGAGAGAAGTTAAAGGGATGGTTGAAAGAGCCCATAAGATGTCTTAGGGAAGTCCCAGCACTATCTTATTGCCTCCCACTTATTGCAAGTAGGAAGATTTCTGGATCATCAGGGTTATAAGAAATGGGGCAGGGAGAAAAGCAGTAGTTCTCATTGGTTATGGAACTTTTCTGAGTTGTAATAGGCAGCGCCAAGAACCTCTATATTGGCTATCCGATATAAAATCCTGAGAAACAATTACAGGCCTTTGAAAAAATATTTCCTTGTATGGAAGTGTATGTTTGTCGTACAGATAAATGAGGAGGGGGCTAGGAAAAAGTAAATAGTCTGATGGAAGTTATATGCACCTCTAATATGCATTCAATATGGTAGTTAACAATGCACAGAAAAGGGTGGGGAAAACTAATGGTTTTATACAGCTCTCATGCTTAGAATTACTCTTCAGTGTACACCTATTATGTTATCTTGGACACTGTAATTCCTAAAATACCTGTCCAAGAACAATAAATAAGAATAACAGGAAGAACAATACATAACAGTATAATAATCCAAGCCATTATATAGTGCCTAAAGCTGGGGTGTCAAGCTGCTCATTCTATCTCAATTTAAGTTTAAAAAATGTGAAAATCACCAACATGATGATTAGAAAAACAGGCAGTATATAATGAATATTTAATATTATAAGTATGCCAAATAGCTTCTGAATATGCATTTCACATCAAAAGGAAAATGTCTTTGTTTTAAGAAATATAATGCCTGCTAAAGAGACAGGGAATTATGAAAGCACATACTCTACCTGGCTATGATTTCTAATAGAATTCATGGAATCCACCACACAGAGGTTAATATGATATCATGAGTTAAAATAGGGATTGTTCTATTTACTATTGCTTTTACAGGTAGACATCAGAAATAACTTGAAATATACAAAATCCAGGCTTGGAAATCTTTGTTTAAGAAAAAGATAAGAGGAAAAAAATGACAGCCTTATCTATGCAGTACATTGTGATTCCCTGATGTTTCTGAGTTATGGGTTATTCTAGAGTAGTGAATTTTTTCCAGTTAACTGAGCCTCACCTCTGAAGACCATCAAAACTTTTATAGTTTAATCTTTTTACTTATATTGGTTTTAACAACATGTTATCTGGTATTTTTGGTTTAGTGAAACATACAGTGATCCTGACTTAGTATCACCATCACATGCAGACACAGAGTTGGGTCTAGGTGATTTGGTTTCTCCTTACCACCTGAATGATCTGTACCATCTTGAACACTCCATGCCCTCTGTGCCACAGTTTCTAAATATGTGAATAGGAAATAATTTTCCCAAATCACAAGATGGTTGTGATTAAACCACAAAATGATTAAAGCACAAGTGCTTATTTAAAAAAAAGCAATAATAGTTACCCATCATCCTTCTTTGCTATAAGATAATGGTTCCCTCAGGAATAACAGAACGATGTGAGGCTTTTTGTTCACAAATAAAATGGTCCAAAAACTGCTGAGCTATTATGTCTGTTGTCTACAGTAATACTGTTCGTTCTTTTCTTAGCTATCCGTTCATTACAATGGAGACTTCACTGTGGCAGTGTATTTGCTCTCCTTCTAAGTTGCTGACTTATTTTGTAAATAGTTGCGTGCATGAGGGCCTAAAGATAAATCAAATGTCTCTCTGTGTCTATCTTACAATGAAGGGCATGAGTTTCAGAACATGGGTCCTTTTTTGTGTCACATTATGTGGAGTATACTAACATTTATAAAGCAAATAAATTTCACAGGGCCTAGATTCCAAAGCCCTGTAGTTTCAAGTTTAACCTAACTTTTTAAAATTACATATAGAAATGTTAACCTTGCAAAAGACAGGAAACTTTCCCCAGGCGAAAGTCTCTGACATATATACAGAATTGTAACACAGCAAAACTGCTGGCTCAAAGAGTAGATGTCCTTGGTTAACCTTACTTAATTGTTATGTAAATGTACTTAGGAAATTGCTGTAGGGAAAGAAAATGTTTGCTAAGAACAAGCTTTTGTTAGTGGATTGACTTAACCTTTTGCAAATTGCATTATGGAATGTCACTTTGTTATTTCACTGATGTTACCAGCCTCTATAAACTGTTAAACTGTACTTAGCCATAACTCCACTTATGTTGCTTTTCTGTAACTTTCTGTTTTGGGGAATAAATACCGAGACAGAACCGCAGTTCAGTGTTAATTTTCCAAAGGAGGAATGCCTCTCTCTTGAGGGTTCAGGGAAGTTAACCCCTTCCGGGTATCTCATTGCTTAGGAGAGATGGGCTTTGAGTAATCCTTTGTGTCTCCGTCACCCAGGGGAAGAGAAGTGACAAATCCATGTGAGGCAAAGCAACAACATTACTGAACTTGAAATATTAACTGTATGGATATAAAAAAGCAATGAATTACTATTTTATATAGCAGTAATACTTTGCAAGTCTACAAAGTACACTAAATATCTATGTACACATAGGTTTTGCTTCCTTTTTATAAAAAACATTGGACAATGTAAACTACTCCTTTTCCATTCTATCTAAGCAAATGTAAACCCACCTGGTGTGCATCTAATCCCACTAGACTGGTGGTTTTTGATTTCTGCTTAACCTTCCTTTACCATACATTATACATACACTGGTACCTCTAAATTGCCTTTGGGGCACAGAGTACATAACTTTACATCAGCTGATGGATGAACATTTTAAGTTATCAAATGGTAATGCTGCTGAACAGAAATTTTGGCAGTGATGCTATTTTTATCTTATATTTGTATCCTTCCAGGCAAGTTAATTAACCTCTCTTAGCCTTAGCTTACAAAATGGACAAACATACCTTTGCATCTTACAATTCAGAGAAGTTCTTTTTTCCCCAAAGCCAAAATTAAATTTTAAATTTTTTCTTATTATACAATAAATTTTCATTATTAAAAATCATAAAATTAGACAGACAAAACATAACACCTCATTAATCCATTAACACAACTATTGTTAACATCTGAAATGTCCATCCTTCTAAATGATATTGATTGCATTTTAAAAAATAAAAATGGCATCATTCCATACATACTATTTTGTAATGTTTTAATCTACCCCCACCAACTTTGTATTATCTATAACATTATATCTCACTTGTAGGGTCAAAGCAGTCATGGACCAAATGTGAATGAAGGTGAGTGTCTGTACTTTGCTGACCCTAGGATTATGTTAGCTTGACTGAAAGCATCTTAGATATTTTTCATTTAAATTAAGAGGTTTAAATATATTTTAATACATCCTATCTCATGACAATACTACATCTGTTTTGAGTGGATCTGTGATATATTCTTAAGCACCACAAACAATTCAATGAAATAATGGCCTGTATGAATAACAATCACCATAAGAATATCAAAATGTCATATAACTCAGTATTTTTCTTATTAGAAGAGTTTTGAAAATATCAAATTGAAATAATTTGGGAGGTATTTCCTCCTTAAAGTATGAGTGTAAATAATAACAGGAAACATAATTTATCTTGTCCATTGAAGCCATTCTTGCACTATCTGAACATTCAGTTTTTTGAGTGCTTTTTAAAGCTATTACACACACACCCTTCAACATAGTTTAAATTTTCTAAATTACAAACTTACAAAAAGAACCTCTTATGTAATTCTGACCTTTTGAAAATGTCGATTCATTTATTCAAAAAATATTTATTAAGTGCCTATGTACTACATGCCAAACTGCACAAGGCACTTGGAATACATAAGTAAACAAGACAGCTTTGGCCAATGACTCATAATAACACTTGTTTTTGAAGTATGATAGTAGAAAAACATCGACAGAGTAGTACCTTATGATATACCAGAAAAGATCAAGTAATAACTTCCATGTCCTCTTCAAGAAGAAAATGAAGATGAATATAATATTGTTGTGAATACCACAACAAGGTAATCAGATAAATCCTTGCCACATAAAATGGGCAAATGTATCATAGATACATAGAAAGACAATTGTCTAAAACTGTTGAGAAAGTTACCATGTAGGTGTTTTTGAAGATTGTAAATTCAGACAAAGCACTCTTTCCCCAACATGACTTGTACACATCATGTGCACATCTTTTTTTCTGTGACTGGTCAACATCCTGAAGTTTATCACTCAGACAGGAATCACCCTTTAATCTATAAGATTTGTTCAAAAGAACTAGCTCTAACAGAAAGAAAGAGATAGCAACACTGCACATTTAAAAAAGCAAGGCTCAAAAGTTCTCAATGGAAAAACATGGGTAGGCAAGTATAAAAGGGGAGCAAAACAGCAGTGACAGAGGATGGACTGCAGTCCAGAGTCCGGTCCCGGCGCCAGGCAGTAGCCAGGCACTATTGAGAAAACTCACAGAACTAAAGTGCAAAAGAAATGGACTCTAGCTATTTCAACATTAGGCAAATGATTATGCACTAGTTAAAAAAAACTATCATGAACACTTAAAATCTCATCTGTTATAAAACAGAATAAAAGCAGGGTATTGTTATTCTGGCCCTAATTTTAGTCACTCCATGGCTGTACTTGCTGAAGGACAAATGGCCAAGAACACTGGAAAAAAGAAACTAGTTTTTTTTAGGGGTTTGTGATTAAAAAATAAAAATAAAAACAAAAAATTCTGGCAAAGTCCAACATAGGCCTTGGACTTTAAGGAAATAAGATTTTAAAATGCTCTTTAAAAATCTTAGTTAAATATCATGATAGAAATTCTGTCACATATTCTTCAGAGATTTTAAGAGGACTCTTCTATCTGCTTTATTTGCTTTATGTAACTGGAGTTTTCCCTAATACAAATGAAACCTCAAATAGTTTAATGGCCCATTTGATAGATAAAATGTTTACAAGATTGTAGAAAAGGAGCTTTATTATGATCTCCAGTAAGAGAATGTTTCCTTCAATTCTTGATCTAGTAAATCAGGACATGGTTTCCTAAACAGTGGTGACAGCCAAATCCTGATGTCTGTTTTTTAAATTCTTTTTTTAAAAAGGAAATTCTATTAATTACAGAGAGGGAATTTTGTGGTACTAGGTCAGTGGTTCTCAAAGTGTGATCCTCAGATGGGCAGCATCAGCATCAACTGGGAACTTGTAAGAAATGTAGATTGTTAGACCCCACCCAGATCTACAGAATCAGAAGCTCTGAGAGTGGGCCTGTAAATCTGTGTTTTAACAAGCCCTACTGGGATGCTGATATGCACCGCAGTTTGAGAACCACTGAACTAGGTGAACGCCTGTAATTCAGCAAGAATGGAAATAAATTCATTGAAAATAATACTTTAATCAAAATATTTATGATACGACAGGCATTATACTGTTTCTGCAATGAACAAAGCAAAAATCTTGAATAATCTTTAAGTTTAGCAAATAACACAAGAGATATTAAACCAGGTGATGCTTAATTCGGAGTTTAACAACCAATTCTTCATTTGCTGTTATATTTAAGAGCAAATGGGACAGCCAATTCCTAAACACATGGCATGTCATCACTGCATAATTTCAGTCTTTATGTGCTTGCCACTGTTGTTTAGGAGCTTATTTTACTGTTAATCATGTCTCTAAGTCACTTAACAGCATTAGAATGGAAAGAAATAGTCAAGTTTATGAGGTCAAGAATGAACCTCTTGTGAATACTTTATACCACATTAAGAATATAATTATTGGTTCATAATACACCATTTATTATTTTTTCTCTCTTCATACAGACTATATTACAAATCAGCATACAATAGTATCCAGTTTAAAAGGGTCATTCATATATAAAGTAGCTGTTTTATGTATTTAGTTCGCAGGTAAAATAACCCTGTTTTAGCATAGGACTGGTCATACAAGGTTAAAAACATTTGTAAAAAATAAATTATTTTTCAACAATGAGAGCTATGCAACACTAGATTTGGAATAATATAATTGAGAAAAATTTTGTAAAATGAGGCATGGCTTATATTAATACCGTACAACTTTATTTTTTTTGGCATCTGGTAGGTACAGGGATCAAACTCTGGACCTTGGTGTGATCAGCACCATGCTCTAACCAACTGAGCTAACCAGCCAGTTTTGTACAACTTTCTTAAGATACATTTTGGACTTCTTTTCATTAAAGTTTTTAGTAAGGAAATCAACAGAAAGGAAATGTAAACTAGTGGACATGTGTAAATATTTCTTGATGTCTGAATCCTTCAGTAAACTTGGAAAATTTAAATAAATAAGCATTTAAAAAAATTCCTGAAGGCTCTTTCCAAACTCTTCACAAAAGCTAACCTTCATTTATCAATGACTGATCAGAATTTAGAACAAGGGTAGGGGGAGGAAAGGGGAGTGTGGGGGGAATCAACATATTGGTTTTGTGCTGGTTGAATAACTTTCTACATTTGAAAAATCATAATATGTTGAGAAACTAGAAGATTTTCCACTAAAATCAGGAACAAGGCAAAGATGTTCCCTCTCACCATGCTTTTTGATATTGTACTGGAAGTCATAGCTAACACAATAAGGCAAGGGAAATAAAAGGTATACTCGTTGGGAAGGAAAAAATAAAACAGTCTTTGTTTGCAGATGACATGATTGTCTATGTAGAAAATCTGAAAGAATTGACAAAAAATTTCCTGAAACTAATAAGTGATTATAGGAAGGCTGCAGGATATAAGGTTAATATACAGGGCCGAGCCCGTGGCGCACTCGGGAGAGTGCGGCGCTGGGAGCGCAGCAGCGCTCCCGCTGCGGGTTCGGATCCTATATAGGGATGGCCGGTGTGCTCACTGGCTGAGCGTGGTGCAGCGGTCTCAAAAAAAGGACAAAAAAAAAAGGTTAATATACAAAAATAAACTGCTTTCCTATACAAGCAATGAACAAGTGGAATTTGAAATTAAAAACACAATGTGGAATACCATTTACATTAGCACCCCCCAAAAATGAAATAGTTATAAATCTAATAAAATAGGTACAATATCTATATAAGGAAACTACATAACTTTGATAAAAGAAATCAAGAGGAACTAAATAAATGGAGAAATATTCCATGTTCATGGACAAGAACCCAATATTGTCAAGATATCAGTTCTTCCTAACTTGATCTATAGATTCAATGCAATCCCAATCAAAATCCCAGCAAGAAATTTTGTGGATATTAACAAACTGATTCTATAGTTTATATGGAGGCCAGTATAGAAGAAAAAGAACAAAGTTGGGGGACTGACATTACCCAACTTCAAAACTTCATGTAAAGATACAGTAATCAAGACAGTGTGATATTGGTGAAAGAATGATCAATGGAACTGAACAGAGAGCCCAGAATTGGACCCACATAAATATAGTCAACTGATTTTTGACAAAGGATCAAAGGCAATATAATGGAGAAAAAACAGTCTTTAACAAATGGTGCTGAAACAACTGGACATCCACCTCCAAAAAAATGAATCTAGACAAGACTTTACACCCTTCACAAAAATTAACTAAAAATGCATCACAGACCTAAATGTATAATGCAAAACCATAAACCTCCTAGAAGATAACATAGGAGAAAATCTAGATGACCTTGGGTTTGGCAAAGGCTTTTTAGATATGACACTAAAGCCATGAAGGAAAGAATTCATAAGCTGAACATCACTTTAAAAATTCCAAAAAATTTCTGCTCAGTGAAAGACACTATCAAGAGAATGCAAAGATAAGCCACAGACTGTGAGAAAATATTTGCAAAATGTAAATCTGTTAAAGAATCTTTAACCAAAATATATAAAGAACTCCTTAAACTTAACAACAAAAAACATCCTGATTAAACAAATGGGACAAAGATCTTAAAAGGCAACTCACCAAAGAAGATATATGGATGGCAAATAAGCATACGAAATGATGCTCCACATTGTATGTCATCAGGAAAAACGCAAATTAAAACAACGAGACACCAATACATACTGATTAGAATGGCTAAGAACACTGACAACAAATACTGGTGAGGGTGTGAAGCAACAGGAACTCTCATTCCTAGCTGGTGGGAATGCAAAATGGTACAGCCACTTTGGAAGACAGTTTGGCAGTTTCTTACAAAATCAAACACATTCTTACCATACAATCCAGCAATTGCACTCACTGGTATTTACCCAACTGAGTTAGAAACTTGTGTCCACACAGAAATCTGCACGTGGATGTTTACAGCAGCACTTTATGATACGTAGAATGGTTATATATACATTATATTTGAATTATTCTTGTTTTATGTCTAAAATGTAATCTCTAATTTATACACATCAAGTTAATACGTTAAATATTCTTTCAGAGAGAGATCCAAAATAGATCACAAGATCCAAAATAGATTCCACTAAGCTTGACTATCCTTCTAGATAATCTTTCTAAAGTTATTTATTTATAAACATATTTAAATTATAAAGACACACAGATACAAACCCTCCCACCCCCAACACACACAAAATGTACAGCCTAGTATAATATCATAAGACATATATCCAAGTAACCACCATCCACATAGAGAAACCAACTTTGCCAGCCACTAAAAGCCCTGTATGCCCTGGCCAAATCAGAATTCCTTCCCTCTCTCCAAAAGTCACCACATCCTGGCATTTATTGTCTTATATTTCTTTATGGTTTCATCAACCAACTCTGCACCATTAGATATTATTGTCATGATCATTTTTAAAAACTACAACTTTATTTATTTATTAAATAAAAAAATAATAAAGAAAGAGAGGGAAAGAAATAACAATCACAGTAATACACTGAACTTTTAGAAGGAGAGAACAGAACTGTGGTTACTAGAAGTGGAAAGGGGGACGGGGGTTAATGAGAAATTGGTTCATGGACACAAAGAACAACTACGTATTTTAATGACAAATAAGCTAACTATCCTGATTTGACCATCACATAATGTACACAACTATTGATAGTCAACTTTGTACTTCACAAATATGTATAGTCAATTACACTTCAATAAAAATAAAAATTAAAACATGTAAAAGAAAATGGTTTTAAAAAACCCATACAACTTTTAAGCCTCTTTTAAATTAGAGGCTCCCTGTCTTTTTCTTTCATTCCTTGTAATTTATATGGACAACCTTGGGTCACTTGAACTGTGGAGACACACTCCATGCTTTCCTAATTGCTCATGCATAGTGGAGTTTGACACATTCTTCTCTCTGTATTTCTGACAGATTGGACGCTGGATCCAGAGACATCCCTTTGTCAAGACAATAGGTGATGTTTTATCAGGAGGCACTTACGTGGTCTTCCTTTTGAGAAATTGGCAGCTGTTGAAGATCACGGCCTACATCCACTAAGTCATCAGGAGTTGTAAAAATGGGTGTTTTTTTACTTTTATCATTTTACTTTCATTTGCATGAAGAAATAATTTTATCAACAGACACTTGCTTATCTACTTTTTGGTTACCAGTGACATAGTTCATGAAGGAGAGGCCAGATAAATGCCTGATTCTTTTCCTTTATTTGCCAGTTTTTATTCTTTGAAGGTGACCAGTTATTTTTGCTTTATAATATTATGAAGTTATCAATTTAAACATACTTGTACTTAATGGGTTTTAATCTGTCACATCTTATTTTTACTGAAACTCAAAATCCTCATCTTTGGCCAGTGAAAGCCTCTTCAAGTTGGCTCCTGAATCCATTGCTCTAGTAGTCTTTGGTTAGCTTGTTATCTGGTTTGATGAGACATTTCAGACTAATCTTGTATTTTTCCAATTTCAGTCATTTCTCCAAGAAGCCTGGTTAATGGAACATAGGAATTCAATATCACAATCTGCATGTCAAGGAGGCTCATAGTTACTGGTTTCATCATTGTCTCCAGGCCTTTTCTGGGGACACAAACACATATGAATATTTGTATATTTTAAAAATAAAATATCTCATATATTCATACTAGTATTTTCAATTAAATATTTCAATTAATGTTCAGAACTATTAACATCTTTACCATACAATTCACCCATTTAAAGTGTACACTTCAGTGGCTCAGTATACACTTCTTTATACTTATAATAAATTGATTCCCCACAGTCAGTCTTAGAACATTATCACCCAAGAAAAAAAACACTGTGCCCATTAGCAGTCACTATTTCACCATTAGTCACCATTTCCCCTCAAGCCCTCCAGTCCTAGATAACCACTAATCTACTTCCTGTTTCTGGATGTGCCTGTTTGGGACATCATACAATATGTGGTCTTTTTGGTTGTATGAAGCTTGTTCTCTAGGAAAATCAATAGGAAAAGCTCCTGGAAACAATGTTCCCTGAGTTCTTGCATGCTGATAATAGTTTGCCTATGTCCTTTGCACTTGAAAGTCAGTTTCGTTGGGCATAAAATCCTTGCTTCTCATTCTCACCATAGCTGCCAGAATTCCCCTTGAGTTGTCATTAAAATGGGAGATCTGTTTATAATGGAATGCAATCTGCATTCAAATTTGCGTAAGAAAGGAGTTAAGAATGGGGCTATTCCATAAGTAAAGAATCAGTGCATGCTCGTAATTGTTTCTGTGTCTACAGGAGTTTATTGTTGTCCTTAAAGTGCTTCTCTACTTTTTAGCATCTCCTTTTGACTATCAACCAGCCACTTCTCTTTCATAGAATAAAAGATTTTTCCAGGGCAAAAAGATGCCCAACTCTTCTACTTCTTTTTCATTCCCAGGCATTTGCATATCTGGACTACCTATGCATTGTACAGAAAGAAATACAGCTACATTTCACCAGGAGGAGTCATTGAGTTTATAACCAAAAATGGAAGTCCTGAGTTATAGAAATGAAATTTCTCCCACTGCACCCTTCCCCCAATTTATAACATTCTGTAAACTTAAAAATCAGTGTGTCATAGTTCTAAAAACCTGGGTTTAAAGGGATGCTTAAAAAACGTTTATTTCATATTCTATTATTTTCAATCAATGAAAAAAATTAATGTGGTAAGAGGGTTTGCTTTAGGTAATACAGTGAGTCAGTAACCAAAAGCAGGGTCTAAGGGCAAAGTTCTTTCCACTCCAGAAGAGCTACTTCTCAGGTTCATTAGGTGGATGTCTCCAACACAATGACTACTGCAAGCTGTGCCCTATTAACAAATGGTCTACCTACAGGCTCAAAATCTGACAATTTTCCTTAGAAATACAATTATAAGCAGTGAGGGACTCAAATCATTATGTAAAAGTCTACGTCTATTCCAGGCTCTCAGACAAGTAGGTTAATATCCCATAACCGGAAGGAGAAGCACGGTCTTAGCATGAGGAGGGAGTAAAGCAGAAGAAAACATCACTGGCTTTTTATCACATCTATAGATACCCCAAAACATTTTTTAAAAAAATATTTCAAAAATACGGAAAATATCAATACCTGTGCAGCCGTATAAACAAGTTCTATCAATTCATATCATGTAGTCTTAGAGCCATACATTTGTGCTTTGGATTTTAAAAAATAAAGTATTACAAATTAAAAAACAAACAAACAAACAAAAAACCAGTCTCTGATTACCTTGGGTTTCCATCGTAAAGCAAGTCTAGATTCTGATTTGTGAAGCCTCACAAGTTTCTGGCAGACTGTGTCTTTCCCTTTTATAATCACCTCCTTTATCTCTCAGGCCAGGTTTTCTTTTTTTCCCCTGGCTCACTACTGAACAGCTTTTCTCTTAATCTCTTCTTCCTCAAGCAAGCATGCATTCTTTCTGAAGTTTCTTAAGGGACATTTACTGCTTGTAACAACAGGAAAAAGGCTCTCTGCTATGTCTTCCCTAACACCTTCTTTCAATTAGATCCTGTAGGGAAAGACAAAGTCACTGATGGTGCCAGGTGCCTCAGTAGCCTCAAATGTCCTTCAATGCTAGCAACAAACATAAACTTTAATTATTATTGGTGTCTATATACTCTGATCAAAAGTAATTCTACTCTTTTCACTTTTAAATGGTTGATTAAGGAAAATACAAAGAGATTACAAATGCCCAAAGTGGTTTTTCTTTTTTTTTTCTTTTTTTTAGAATTCAAAATACGTACTATTTTGTATCACATTTTGGATTGCTTTGTTTATAAGTGTATGTGTATGTGTGTGTGCACACAACAGAGCAATTTTGTTACTACAAGCAGCCTTTGTCTTTTTAAACTGCTTTAGATAATATAAAGACTAAGTAGTTGGATCTGAGAATGTGCAAGGATTTATGACCAATCTGTTTACTTAAGCTTTGTGTCACCTTCATTTCCATGTAAACTGAGAATAATATTAACAGCTAATGGATGTTGTTGTATATAAACAACTTTCTGAAATGGAAATCTATAAATTGACTATAAAGAAGGAAATTCAATTATCATTAAGTAAAGTCATTTTCTTTATGAAACAGATGTCAGAAAGGGAAAAAGGTGACTTTCAAGACTTTACGGGCTGGATTTTGGTAAGAAAAGTTTAAAAAATTTAAATCTTAAGAGAAGATAGAACTGAATCCTGAGTAAGACTAGGGACAAAAGTTTAGTAATAATAATTTTTTCCAAGTCCTTTAATATTTTTCTGATCGGAAGAATACTTCAAGCTCCCAGAAATTCTGCTAAGTACAGAAAAACAAAGAAGCAGAAGGAAAGATCATGTATCAATCAGAAGCAAATACTTATATTTAGGAATAGCTCCCTATGCATTTTTCTCTATGTTTTCCACAGCTGAAATCATACTGTGCATGAAATTTTGTATCCTGCTTATTTATTATATCAATATTTGCCCATGCCATTGAATAACAAGCATAAATTTTAATGGTTGCACAATATTCCATTATGTGAGCATTCCATAATCTACTTTACCATTCCTTTACTGTTGAATATTTGAAATGTCTCTCATTTACTAAATGTATAGAATATTTCCATTAATTTCTTTAGGCATAATATGATTATATTTTGGATTATTTCCTGTGGTTATATACTCCCCAATGTAGAATAACTGGAACTAAATAAATACCTTTATTAAAGATTTTCTCATAACACAGTACTTAATTTTTCAGGATAATTGTATCAAGTTATATCCCCATCAGCAATGTTTGAGAGTGAATTTCAGCACTACTCTCACCAAACTGGGTATTAACATGGTTTTCAGTCATGTTAATTTGAGAGGAAAAAAGGCGCGGGAGAGAGAAGTCCAAGTGTTGGTATTTTACTCTGAGTATTTATAAAGTGGGTGCAAGATGATTCTGCATCTGTCTGGACCTGGGGGGGAAAGCGCTGAATGGATAAGTAAATTCCATGGGAAGGGCAACACCAGGTAGTAGTGAAAATGGATCGGCAATACTTGACAGTGTGGGAACTGCCCATTTGTCTGAGAACTAATTAAACTCTATTATTTGAGGAGACCTCCTAATATTACAGCTGGACTGTAATAGATGGACTCCTATGAAAAACTCCTGGTGGATGCTGGGTTATTGGATCTGACCTTAGTTTAACCTAAGGGGCACTGGTTTTGAGACTTCTCCTTTGAGAACAATTAAGATTTAAAGGAAAACATACTATAAAATGTTGCTTCAATGCAAATCTTCAATGACTATGATTAGAAATTTTAATCATTTTTTTTGCAGTTAACTTTATGACATATGACAATAAATCTGGGCTTTCCTTCTTTGCGTTTTCTAAGTGAATAAAATGTAAAAAGCAAATAGGCAACCGGACTCCAAATTTTTATTCACAGTCTGGAGAAATTTATTAAAGTGCTGTCAACATATGGTAGATTAATGAGCTATTTATAAATGCTTTTTGGAATTCTCTAATTACATAAAAGCATACCAATTGTAATGGTAAACCTCCACAATTTATGTTTCTTTATAAAGCTGAAATATTTTATTTTAGCTTCATTTGAAATAACAAGGTACTACCTTTTCCCTTAATATTACTTTATCAGAAAATATGATTCAAAAATAGAAAATAATATTTTTTCTAAATTGTGTACATCTGCCTCATTCAGTGCTCTCAATTACTCTCATCCTCAATATACATGACTTATAAAGAAAAAGTTTAATTCATACCTTGTCACAATGTCACACCAAAATGTAGTTATAAATTTTATCAACATTCTGAACTGTACCTGACACTAAATCAGAATAAAAAGAGGGATTAAAGCTGAAATCATACGGGTGTTTTACATACATAGCAAGGTTTTTGCTACGCGTACTAAAAGGACAATGAAAAGCATTTCATCCTACAGATGAAGAGGGGAAGGGAATGGGGAATAAAAACATGGAAAAGGAAAATGAGATTGTTTGCAGCATAACAGACTATTTGGAAAAACTCAAGGAGAGCTCTGTGTTTTGAAAAAGACAAGTGCAATGAATAAATAATTTCAAATACAACCTAAGTAAAAATCTGTGACTGACTCACAAGTGCTGTGAGTGTTCTCATGATTTATTTTCATGACTTAATTATTCTTTGTTGCTGAGATTTGAAGATTCTCACTAGCTCATTTTATGAGGTTTAGATGTTGAACTGATGAGGAAGTAAACAGGAAAGAAAAAAGTTGTGTTACTAACCCTAGTAACCGCTGGTTTGGGGGATAATATGTGGGCAGGGTCACAGGTTTTGGAGCAGACGGCAGAGTCTAATCCCACTTCTGTCACGTTGTTAGTGGCTAAGAAATTAGCTTCTCAGAACTTCAGTGTATCTACAATATGAAGATTGTGTCATTTCCCTAGTACTGATACTATACACTTGGCATACAATAAACCCTCAAAAAATGGTCTCATTACCACCATTATCATCTCCCCCACTGTCCTCCTCCTCTTCTTCATCCCAAAGGGAGAAATCAACCATAAACTCAGAACTCTTGGGTTCCACTGTTTAGAATGTCATTTTCTCCAAATCTTCAACAGCTAGTTCCTTCATGTCATTCATACTGTGGCTCCTTTTTGACCTAAAGTTGTCCCCATCATCTCCCACCCCAGCCTCCATCTCTCTTTATCACACGACTGAATTGTACTTTCTTCACAGCACTTATTGCTATCTGAAAAATTATCCTTAGTTAACATTTTACCCCACTAGCATGTAGATATCATGAAAGCAGGGACTTTTTCTAATTTGTTCATTGCTGAATCTCCCAGAGACTAGAACACAGCCTGGAACCTAATAAATGCTCAACACATATTTGCTGAATAACAAAGTGAATCATGAGGGACTAAACATGTTAATAATTGAAAGCCTGACCAGATGATAGAGAAAAGTCCACTATAATGAATTCTTCAGTGTTAAACTCTGGGTTGATATTATTCTAAGTCTAGTTATAAAACATTAGATAGCAGAAACAACATAAATGGTGGAATTGTTATTTAAATTAACAGTTAAGCCTACACTGAATAATACAGTGTACTTTCTATGGGACTACAGGAAGTGCATGAGAGAAAGCTAAAGAAGTCACTATTTAATAATCGTAATAACAAGTTAGACCTAAGAACTGAAACACAGAAGTTAGCAGTGTTTACAAATTAGAGCAATTATGGCCATTATTATATCAAGAACTTAAAAAAAAAACTGTTAAAATGTGAATAAAAAAGTGAAGATATCAACCTAAATGGTACTTATTAAAAACAAGCTGACAATCTCTTCCGCTTATCTTTTCTAACCCTAGTCTTCTAACAGCAAAAGTGAAAAACAAACAAAAATGTTTAGGATAAAGAACTGTGAAAAAATTCTTCTGTTCTATCTGGATTTCCTCATTTTCTTCTATTTGTACTGCATTTGAGGAACTGGAAACTTCAAATTAAAATAAAGATCAATTGTCAAGTTAAAAACAACATTGCCCTTAAGGCTTATGTTTATTTTAATATAAATATAAATGAATTTTCAGCTAAATTATAAGACTGGAACTGTTCACTTTCAAATGCAAATTAATTGTGGCATGCTCAAATATATTAGCAGACACTTCATAACAAAGCGGAAATGGACTCAGTTACTAAAATGTTTAACTCTGTTTAACTCAGTTACTAAATGTTTAAGATTTGTCAATGAACAATTTTCTAAAATGTTTTAAAGAAAAAAATTACAAAAGTACATAAATCATAAATCTATGTCATAAAATGATGACACAAGAAAGCTTTTGTAAATGAAATCTTTAGAGGAATTACTTTAGAAGGTACCAAATTCCCAAATGATAAAAATTTTAACCAAAGCGAATTTTTGTAAATCCAAAGATAGTTTCATACATTAGGTAAAATTTAATTTCTAAAAGAAATCCCAAACAAATTCACATCACTATGACCAAATTTACTACACTTATCCATGTAGATAAAAGTCTACTAGTTTTACAGTTTAAAAGAAATAGCTCTGCATAGGTATAGCTGCATTAAATCCAACTAATTAGCTCATATGCATTTTGTTTACACTTCTACTGCCAACTCCAATCATCTGTATTAACTTCTTAAGTCTCTAGAGTGTGAATGTTTATCCAACAACCACATATTTAAATTTCATTCTGTGTTAATATTTTTCTCTTTTTGTTTAAGCAGAGCATATATATTTTAATACATATCTATGATTTTATATAAACAGTGTTTATGTCTTAGCAAGTTTAAAAAGTTTGCTGATGCTTGGTAGATTTTTTTAAAGACAAATTTTTATATAGATTTTTACACAGTATATTTTCTCAGTTAAAATACATTACACAGTCAGCCATGCAGATAGACTCTGGCAAAATTCCCCCTCCACCACTTAGTCCCATGATGCTATCCTGGATTATGACATCACTCAAAACTATCCCATTTTTTAAATCTCTTATAACTTATATATCCCACCACATAGCCTTAACTTCCAGTCACCTGCTAAATTACTGCTAAACTACTCCTATTCTACTTCATCTAAACTTCAGGCAATTTAATCAGTCCATTTTCTCTCTCATCACTACTTACCTACTTTTTTCCACTTCTATCTTATACTCATCTTGGACTTCATGGTCTATAATTTCAATAAATTTTGCCAATACCTTAAATCTATGCCTTTTTTTCTCTGTGTCACCTTGTTACCAAAACTCAACTAGAACCAACTAACTACTTTCTTCTCCATGTTTATATCTGAACTGTTGAGCACTGCTAAAGAAAGAAATATCATACACCTGGGAAGACTGAGGCCACGAATTCATCGTCACCAACCTACACACTGTCTAGAAACTCTACCATGTTTCTCTAGTCAACCCTCTATAAAAGAACAATTTTAAATTATACACACTCATTGTAAACGTTTGCCCTCTCCCTGAGTCTCAGGAGATATCCTTGTCTTGTACTTCCTCATACAGTTAACAGGGGCCAACAGATGGTAATTATCTTGTATCTTTGCAACCAACTTACTGACATGTGTGCTTATCTGCTCCTCCATTTTTTCATACTGCAATGGAAGAAGGAACCTTCCCCAGGCCATCTGTTTTCTGAATGCCACCCTTCCCCACCTGCTTAAAGACTCTGAACTAATCATTTCTTCACCACCTTCCCCTCTTCAATCAAAAACAATTTGGATTCTATCCTATTACTCTAAAAAGAGTACTCTCAGTAAAGTCCTGTATGACCTCCACATTGTTATATCCTAAAGATACTTATCAGTCCTTACACAACTTGTCCTAGAAGAAGCATTTGACACAACTGAATACTTCATTTTTCAAAATACTACTTCCTCTTGGCTTCTGTGATATCACATTCTCTGGTTTTCCTCCTATTTCTCAGACCATCACTCCTCAGTCTGCTTTTGTAGATCCTCCTTCTCACCAATGCTTAAATGTTAGGACCCGTTTTTCTCAGTCTATAATGCCCTAGGCAACCACATTCCCGTCTATTCCTCCAATTATCATTTAGTTGTTGATGACCCATGAATTCAGGCCTATAGCTGACATCTGTCTTCTGTGCTTCAGATCCCTAAAGTCTAGCTGCTACTCAGCATCTTGGAGCCAGACTGCCCAAGTTTGAAGCCTAGCTTTGCTACTTTGCATGTCCTTGGGCAAGTTACTTAACTCTTTGAGTCTGTTTCTTTCCCCATAAAATGATGATAAAAACAACACTTACTCCTACTTTATAGGGTTGTATGAAATTAATATTCGGACAAATATTTGTCATTGGAGACTGTGTTTCTCTTATTCATTGTTGTTTCTGCAGCACCAAGTGCAGTTCCTCAAAGCAGGTATTCCATAAGCATCTGCTAATTAACTTACCAGATGGTAATTACAATTCTGAAGCAAATAGTAACCAAATATTTAAAACGTATGCAAAGATTAATCTGAACATCTAAGAAGTCATAGGACCACAGACATTAGTAGAAAATGACATAAAGAAACAATTAATACCATTTAATAAATATGATTAAAATTTTTTATTTCCAGGAAACTAACATAATGTGTCACTAAATGGTTTAGAAAGTTTTAGCTGGATAGTTTCCTCACATTAAAGAAAATACACTTTGTAGAATACCTTTCACATTTACTTTTTATAATTTCCTCTTAGGTTTATAATTTCGGAAAATGTTCTAACAATGTCAATTCTATTTAAAAAGTCTACAATAAATAATATACATATTTAGCAACTATTTTAATTTAGATATAGTCTCTAGCTCACTGGTTTTCAAACTCTTTCTCTTTCAGAGAACCAGCAAGTATAGAACAGATAAAAAGGAAGATGTTCTGCTGGGGAGGGGGGGTTAGGCTGGGGAGTGGGATGCAGTCACAGGGGCTTTTACCAGGGGTTAGAGATCATACATACTTTCAATCACCTTACTACATTCTCTCCCTACCATTCCATACCCCAAGCCTTCCAGGCCAATTGGTTATTTATGTTACCAATGTACAGATTTTAGTGAAAGGCCAATTGCTTATTTATGTTATCAATGTACAGATTTTAATTGAAACGTCATTGGAAGAATTTTCTATTGGGGTTTTAAAAGGCAAACGTCACAGAAAACCTAATGAAGTTTAGTCAACAAATGTTACAAAACGTTTTCTAGTGCCAGGCATACGGTGCTCAGCAAGGGGATATAAAAATGGTGGAAACTTAACCCTTATTTTTGAGTTGTACAAATTTTACTGGGGAAAAGGGAATGAGGGGGTAAGGAAACTCACAGGCCCATAAACAATGAGCTGTAATGGCAGCACATGCAGAAAACTCAGGAAAGGAAGTGCCTGACTCTCTCTTGCAGGAGGAGGAGGGAGAGGGGGGCATTGCAGTACAGCCAGGGACGGCCTTATAGAGGGGGGATATCTAGTTGGGGGAGGTGGAAGCAGCAGGATGAAAGCCATTCCAGGTAGAGGAAATGTGCATATAAAAAGCACACAGATGTGCTTGGGGAATTTTGGGGGGGAAAAGCCCTTTTAGTTACAGAAGGGGTGTGTGAGGAGGGCAATGAATGAATGCAGAAAAGGTAGGCTGAGTCTACATTATAAATGCTTTGTAAGCCACATCAAAAAGACTCAACTTTTAAGGCCACATGGGCCAGTGGAGGTTTGCTAGAAGACTGTGTGGCACAATGACACCTTTCTTTAGTGACCAAGTGGGGGACTGACTAAAGAGGGAAGGTGCTGGAAGTACGAAGGTCAGTTCAGACAGATATCACGAAGTCAGTTTTCTGCCTGTTTATCATCCTGCCACACCAAAAACAAAACAAACCAACCAGAACATAAACTTTTTTTTTCTTACAGGTCTGTTCAAGTTTTCCAGGTGTGGTTTATGACAGTTATGTTTCCTCAGTAAAATATAAACTTCAGGGCCGGCCCGGTGGCGCACTGGATAGTGCGCCGCTTGGGAAGCGTGGCGGTGCTCCCGCCCGAGGGTTCGGATCCCACATACAGACCGGTTCCCGCTCACTGGCTGAGCGAGGCGCGGGAGCAACACCGAGGGTTGCGATCCCGTTGCCGGTCCCCGGTCCGGTACGGGGGCAACACTGAGGGTTGCGATCCATTGCCGGACACGGAAAAAGACAAAAAAAATAAATAAATAATAATAATAAAATATAAACTTCACGAGGCCAGGAATTTGGGGCTATTTTATTCTCAGGAAAATCTCAAAGCCAAGGGCAGTGTCTGACACATAGTTGGTACTCAACCAATATCTGTTGAAGAGATACATGACTTCTCCCAAATTATGACTGTGTCCTAGGGAACATCTCTCACTACTTTATCCGAATCACTGCTCAATCTGACCACTATCGTTTTAACGTGCTGCTTTTCCCAGGTGGGGACCCTTTATAAACACACACCTGTGACAGCCTTCCTGCTAAGGGGGCTACTCACATTCAACCTCATCAAACCTTTCTGTCAATAGATGAATAATATGGTTCTTACTGTAATCAAGGCCTTTCCCAGAAGATTATCTCAATAAGGGTGTTGATGAGAGGAAGGAAGAAAAAGCTTTATAACAACAGCTCAAAATTGTTTCACTTTATAATCTGTTCTTATTTTTATCATCTTTTTTTCCCTGTTTTTTTTCCCTAAATTAATGAAACGTAGATTTAGTTAACCATATATTTATTTTTCTTAATACAGAACTTTAGAGCTATGTATTTCTCTAAGTATAAATTTGGCTGCTCTCCACAAAATTTAATGTGGTACTTATATTTTAGTTGTCTGTTAAGTATTCTAATTTTCATAGTATACATTCACTGACCTAATTGTTATTTAAGAGATTATTTTCAAATTTTCATGCAGTTTTAGCATTTTAAACGTGTATATTTCTAATGTTTTACTTTGGCAGCATGATATATATATTTTACTAAAAAATTCTCATCGTAGCACATGATAAATAGTGTAAAAAAGCTGATTACCTAATTTTTAAAATTTCATCATACCACTATTCAATCCTCTTTTTTTTAACTGTTGCATAAATCTGTTATTTCTTCATTGTACAGAATTAATATACTATATTTTGATCTTACAGTACTGTGATCTTTTTTTTTCAATTTTTTTTTTTGCAATTATACTTTTTGTTGTTATCTCTGCTTTCTGGATTTAAATCTACTTTGTTAGAGATCATAATTAAAATACCTTCCACATATTTGAGAGAACAGGATAAATATGAGAGCAATTTTTACAATTTAGGCAGGATTTGGGAGGGTGCAAATGTATTTCTGGTGGATCCAAATGTATTGTTGGATTTTTCTTGTTTATACCAGATAGTTGTTTTATGGAAAATTTAGCATATAGACAAATTTAGCATTTAGCATTAACATATAGATATGTGGGATATTTTATGTTATCAAATTTTTAGTGTTGATCAAAACAGGAAAATCAAATTGCTGTTAATTGTCACCCCTTCTTTGCTCTGGTCACTAGGAAACCTGAAGACACATTTCTGTTCAAAGCCAAGTTGATTTACAACCTGGCAGAATGCATTGTTATATGCTAATCTTATCTGCAACTTTAATATGCCTTGACTTTATTCTGTTTTTCCAGAACCCTGTTTACATCATGCACATTTTCTGCAAGTCATTTTAATTTTTCTGCAGGATGAGGCAAAAAAGGCAGTCTGAGAGATGACTCTCTCTAGTGTATTGTGTGAATTTGAAAGGTGACCACATCAATACATCTTAATTTTTTAGGGGCTATCTAAACATTTTTATGATTATGCAGCACTAAACTAACTACAAAATTCATTTCTAACCCCCCCCCAAACCCCAAATGTTTGGATCTTACAAAAAAGAAATCTTTCCAGCACTAAACTCACATTCTCAATCTTCTCTCTCCTCTCCCCACTCCACAGTCCCACCCCCCCTTCAACTTCCTCCCATTATAGTCTTAAAATTCAGTGGTGTTAGTGTTACCTACTTATTCAGTTAAGTCTCCTTCAGCAACTTTTTGTACTGGTGTCTGGAGCACTGGATACATTTTGGGGGAATCCAGGAGAAAATCCTTTTGCTGCCTTCAAAATAAAAGGATATCTTGGCAGAATAAACTGATCTGACATAAGAATCCATTCTATGTTTTTCCACAGTCTTGGATCAGATGTACTCCTTACCTTTTTTCATCAAAAGCTAGTTCTTTAATTATTTTGGCTTTTGTTTTTCTAGTCACAAACGTAAAATGTGCTAGCAGAATATTTCCTTTGAGGATTAAATACTCTGGTAGTTCTAAATGTGGTCTCTTAATGTACAGAATAAAACAGTTTTTCAAATCAAGTATAGTTTTTTTCAGGTATTCTATTAAATTATCAGTTTCCATACAGCTTGTCTATTTCCTCTGCCATTCACTATAGTGAACTAAATCTTATTTTTGGTTCCCAAACATCTACTCTCCCCACCCTTCTAACGGGGCCTCAAATTTCTGTTCAGAAATTTTCTATACTTCCCTATAACTCAGTCCTCATGGGATTCAAATATTGCAGAAGACTTCTATCATATCCTCTGCCAACTAGCCTCATTCTCCAGGAACTCTGTGTCTTGAGTAGAGTAAGACAAGGGTAGAAGAAACAGTCCATGTTTTCAAATTCTAGGATGTCCTAGGGTGATAGTTGAGCTACAGTTGCCATAGATGGCAATTTGAGACTTTTTGCTCCGAGTTGTTCTCCACCCTTCTTTCTGATTCGGTGACATCACTATGTCCTATTAAAGTCACTTTCTGCTCAGTATAGCTATTAGTTTCTGTTGTAAACAAATAATATTACACCACATATTTATACATGCTCTTTTCCACACGTATCATCTTCTCTTGCAATGTCTTAAGTTTATTTACTCATTTTTGTTTTGCATTTGTCAATTTTCAATATCATTTTTCCTTTGTTTATTCTTATTCTGTAGTGGCATTACCCAAAAATTGTTCTGGGCTACAATAATTGTAACTCACTGTTGGCAGATGTAACATGAAAAAAAAAGGGGGGGGGGGCTATAGTTAAGTAAGTGAGGAAAACAGAAGGATATAAAATTAAATTAGTTTCTTTTTTGGTGCATTGTGAATTTCCAAAGAAGAATATAGGATATAGCTTCATTCAAACTTAAAAATGTACTAAAAATAAGTTTGGATTTATCCTACCATATCAAAAGAAACTAGTGGCCTGTAGAACACATTTTGGGTAATGATATTCTAGATGCTGCTATATTTACTGTCTCCAGTGAGAATTTTCAGTCCCCTTTGAGCTTATTACAGAGCAACGCTATCTTTAAATTTATTTTTAATACTAATCATTTCTATTTAGTATTCATCTTATCTCCATTCTGTTTATAATTCTTGTGGTTGTTTGAATTTCATATCTGAGCATATTTCAAAAAGTTCATGGAAAGATTCGTATTATCTTTTAATTCTATTTTTCCATGAACTTTTCAAAGTATCCTCACATAGAGTGAAAATGTGAAGGTTTGACTTTTTTTAATGGTAGTAAAAAATATTCTAATTGAACTAGGACATTTCAAGTTTTTGAAATCGAAGTTTACTACATGTATTTGATGTTGCTATTTTTTCTTTCAGTTACATTGGCATTCTTGGTAATTGCTCAGTGTTTCTAAAACATGTAACACAATTCAGTGGTACTTCCCTCTGGCTTTTTCCAATATAAATTTAAGAATTTTGAGCTTATATCAATGTGGGCCTATATACTTTTAATGGTGATTTATTCTTAAAATACTACTGAGCCTCAGTGATGAAATCAGAATGTTAAATTACGGTGGTTTAGTAGCCCCTGTATGAGATAATTTAGGAAGACAAATTTTCCTAAACTACCTCAGTAAATTATTTGATCTATATAATAATGTATGGTATAGAACTTTATCAACTATCAGAACTTATTCATAATTTGGCCATGTTGGTATTCTTTCTATTAAATGAATGCTCATTTTTTCATTTTGATATGGAGACAAATAGCTCAAGCATAGACTTGGGTTAGCAATTTTTCCAGATTACATTCCTGATAGCCAATTCCCCTGAATGCATTCGTCACATGAAAGGCAATTATCAGTGATGAGGTAACTGAAAGAAAAGGGGCAAGAAATCATGTTAAAACAATCTAGTACTAGTAACTTCTCACCTTGCAACTCCACTTCAGAGACTAAATACTAGTAGTTATTGACTGATTATAACTACGTTATTCAAAATAAAGGAATACTGAACCCCATCGTCCAACATTTAGGGAACTGTCAAGAAAAAAACATGCTATGAACAATCTTTATAAATTAAAATTAAAATGTATTCTATAGAAACACAGAAAAGCATCTAAGAAAAAATACCTTAAATAAATTTTTATCATAAAAATATAAATGCAGAAAATCTAAATATAAAAAAACAATGATTGCACAGTGATAAGGACAAAGCAAATATACTAAAAGAACAATTATTTGCAATAGAGGTGTTCTTCGTATTCCATAATTTACTACAGTTGGCTAAATATAGAATAAAAATATACCCTTATAAAGTCTTGGGCAAATTATTTTACCTATAGGCAAACTATAATATATGTGGTTATTATATCTACATAATTATATAAATTGTTATTGCTAAGTATACACATATGTAGAAACATATAGGAGTATATACACATACTTGACACGTAGTTGTGAGTGAAAAACTATCCTAATTAAACACAATGCTTTAGAAGGAATACATATTTATTTCTCTTTGTATGCTCTTTTATCTCCATTGAGCCCAGACACAGAAAGATACAGCCCTTATTTCCTCCAAATTGTCTCACCTCCACATAAATTATGGAGAAAGTTAAAACGAAGGTCATCTTAGTACGCCATGTCAAAAACATGAGAACATCCAGGCACTTAATACTCCAAGACAAGTATTCTAAAAGCAGAGACTTGTTACTTAAAACGATATTAGTTAATTTTAAGCATAACTTTTACAAAATATAGATTCCTTGGCTAGATGTTTACAACACCTTAAACCAAACTGAACAAATAAAATTATTTGGGACTAGAAAAACTGGGAAAAGGCAGGAAGAGCATATGTATCAGAGGGTCTCATCACCTTGGCTAAGGAAGTCACAGAGTTCATAATGAAGAACAGAATTTAACACTTAAAACAGGACATATACAGAGGGATACAGAAGCCATCTATATACCTTGAAAAGAACTATAGTGGAATAAAATTGAAAGAGAGAGAGAGAAAATGTAAGATTGTGAGGGCTGTTTTATATGGTTAGGAAAATACTTGAGAGACAGGAACAAAGTCAAGCAGCTTTTCTCATTAAACATTTATTGTTCTGCTTAAATCCGTTTGAAGGAGCACTGAAAAACAGAAATACTACACTGGGTAAGATCCATTCTTCCCCCAGCCAGAGTGCCACGGCTAGAACAAATCTGATTGATGTGCAATTGAAATACATGACTGTTTTTCCTTGATGTAGCTTTTAACGCTATCAACATTAGAGGTGAGGTCCATTCCAATAACACTTAGTGGACATTTATATGGTATTCATAAAGTTGTCTAAAACCTTTCAAGAAAATAGCGTTGGTGCCCCCTATGAGCACAATACAAAAATCCTTTCTTAATCTATCAATAAAAGGCAGCTAAATTAAAAATTCCTTCTTTGCTCCAAGCATCAGATAATTAATTAGGCCCTGTCCTAGGAAGAACTCAAAAGCACTTGACACAGGGATACTGGCCTATAGGAATTTTCACTGGGTAGCTAAGTATCTCACTCACTCCCTTAATTTCATAAATACCATAATTTTTATATCTCACTTGCCACGTTTTCTTCATTTTAAAATGTTTTTATTAAACTAGCATTATATTAACTTAAAATAATTTTTAAAACAAAAAATCATCCACAAGCCTGCCACTACTCTAAACCTCTTTGATTTGACCATAGGCATATATGATTTGTAGTTGTAATAACACCGTACATAGCATAATGAAGTCAGTATTTTTGAAAGCCATTACTTAACACTCCCTGAAAATATGTTCTGTTAAACTTTCCCAGCCTGCTCATTTAATTAGTACATATAAGAAATTCAGTGTAAGGTACAGATCCATCAAAATATGAGAACTTAATGGATTCCTTCTAAAAATATACCAAAAAAGGCATATTTTACCAAAAAAAAAAAAATGTAATTTTAAGACACTTTATAATTCACATTTATATACTACTTTTCATCTTACCTCTTCTCCAGACAGATAATAGGCTGAGAGTAGTCCACCAACAAAGCGTATATTCACTTCAAAAACAGAAATTTCGGCATTCTGTGGAAATGAGATAATGGAGGTTCAAACATAATAAAAGTACACAACTCACAAAATGATCATTCTGATAAACTACACTAAATATTTAAATTTTGTTCAAATCTTATATGCTTGCCTAGAGAGATTTATATGTAAGAGGGTAAAAATCCCTCCTATTAATGACAAAATATGTAGATAAATAGATAAATACAGGTAAATAAAGATAAAATACAGATATAACAGATAAAAATAATTTTGACTCAAAATCAAGATTATAGCTGGTTAATGAACACAAAATTACAGCTAAATAGAAAAAATAAGCCCTACTGGTGTAGAGTTGACCCAGGAATCTATAATAATGATTTACTGCATGTTATCAAACAACTAGAAGAGAGGAGATAAAATGTTCACATCACAAAGAAATGATTGTTTTGCAATGATGAATATGCTAATTACCCTGAATACATCATCACACATTGTATACATGCATTGAAATATAACACTATACCCCATAAACATGTACAATGTTTCAATAAAAAATTTTTTACAAATCAAAATTATAAAAATATTTATAAAATAAAGTTCCTTCCTCTCTACGGTACAGTAGCAGATAGAATACTTGGTGTTCTCTACTTGTACAAATGTGATCAGACCAAAGCATTTATTTTTTCTTTTCTGTTTTCTCTATTTTACTCATGTGCCTGCTTTTTCTTCCTTAAAGGCCATACAGACTACACTTTGGCTGATAGTTCGACATTAATCTAGCAATTTTTTCATATCATGTTAAAATAGCATACTTAGAATGCAAATAGAATTTGAAGTTGGGGGACCTAGGTTCTAGGGCTGGTTCCCAACTTTCTGACTGTGGCTAGGTATGGTCACACCTCTCTGAGAAGATATTTTGTCTTTGTGGAAAGTATATGATAACAACAATGTATATCTTGCTGAAACAGCTCTTAATTATATCAGTAATAACTTGCTTTTATTATTATTTACAATAGCCAGATACTGTGCTAATCTCCTTACACGAATGATATCTTTTAATCCTCATATTGACTTTATGAATTAATTACTATTCTTATGTCTATTTTACAGATGGAGAAACTATGACTTATAGTGGTTAATGTGACTTTTGAAGGTTAGACAATGAATAAATGGTAAAATCAGGATGTGACCATGAGTACTCTGATTCCTGGTTTAGGGCTCTGGTATTGACTCCTCTAATACCTCAGGCGACAATGTACCAAGTGTTTTTATTAACGATCATATAATTGTGGCATATTAGTAATTATTTTCAATATTTTTACAATATTTTATTGTTAAACGCATCTGCCTTGTATTCTGTTAGGAGATAATTTAGCAAGGCTAATCCATAATAGATATGAGGTACACTTCAAGCTTTAATTAGCTTCTTTTCATGTTCATTGGGCCTACTCAGTAATTACTCACTTTTGCCTAACATCAAATCATTCACTGATAATCATGAGGGCTAACAGCAAACTATAATATATGGAGTGAATAAATAGCAGATGAAGTTATTCAAAAGTACTTCATTTAACAAACATTTATTAAGCAACTACTATGTACCAGGCCGTGTCCTAGGTGCTAGAGATATAGCAATGAAGATGGACAAGGTTCTCAAACTCACTGAGTCTACATTTTAGTGTAGAAAAACATTTCCAGGGAAAAAAGGAGATACATACACATTTTATTCCCACATGCTCTCTCTAGAAAGGTATAATGATCTAACAAAGCTAAGTAATTGCTTAAGTTAAAATGAATATTTCAAAAAATTTCCTGCCAAAGGAACATTATGAAAACAAGTTAGAAGAGAAAATTACTAGGTCAAAGATAGGTAAATGCACCATAAAATAAGACTGCTTGGTGAGTATGCTTAATTATATTTCAGAATTTGTAACATGCACCTATTGTAATTTGATTAAAAACATTCCAAATAGGCATATTTTATCTTTGAGATATATCACACTGAATGAGTATTATATATATATTGATAAAAGCTTTAATATTCTACAAAATTACTGATAAGGAAAAGGGAAGAGAATCCATTAATTTAGTTTGGTTCACACAACTATATTTCTGATGGCTGAAAGTAATAATGTCTAATAATAAAATCTAATAAATTTAAAACCTCGAATCATATCCCTCCCAATTTGTACTTGAGGTTTTCAGTTTTTCAACCTGAGAACAGTCCCCCACATTTCTGCCTACTGAAGCCTAAGATGATTTTATATCCTTATTCTGGCTATGAGGTCATTACATGTGCATCCTTTCTTCCTCTTATGAAAATTGTGGATAATCAGGACCTTTTATACAGACATCTGATAAAAATTATTGCAAGATAGAGGACTGAGTCATGTCAAATACCACTAGAAATATATCTTCAGCTAGACATCAATCACCTATTGGGTATAGTTATTCAACCAGTTATTGATCCAGCTATGTATTACAGAATATAAATTTTTATTTATCTTGTTCCTTCCATAAAATATTGAGAGAGGACCATGCAAAATGCCATGTTCAAGGTCAGTTGCTATGACTTTTGAATTTCATGAATCTAATAGTCTAGTGAGCCTGTTCAGGAAGCAGATCTGACTTGATTGTGAATCCATGTAGGTTTTCAGTGATTGCTGTGTCCCTGTCTTTAAAAATATTGCTCAGGAATGTCATATCACCATCAGTAGTGCCCAGTCACCATCTTCCTCTTTTTGAAAATCAGAACTACATTTCAATTTACAACATGTAATTCTTTCTACCTCCTTTTTCTGTTTTTCAAAGTTAAATTTAAATGATTTAGAAAGCTTGATTTGAGAGGTCTTTCAATACTCTAGGTTATATTATATTTTAGGCCAGAAGATTGAAATTTAGACACTCTAGGCCATTCTTTACAGATTCTTAGATCAAAAGCACTAAGAAGATAAAAATTCTGCCAGCATAACAAATTGATGGGCTATACTAGGGCAACAGACTATAAAGACACTGGCTTAGAGTCAGAAAGACTTTACTTGGATAGAAGGCTGGTTTGGGAGCTACCTGAGTGTGAGATGACAGGCAACTTACCTATTCTCTCTGAGTCTTGGTTTTATAATTTTGTAAAAAGGGACAATGCATTCTTTACAAGGCACTGAGTTCATGAATGTGAAGCACTGTGCATAATACCTGGCCCAAGAAGGGTACTTAGTAGACAGTTGCTGCCATTATCACTGTGCAGGAGCTCAGCCTAAATAAACTAAAGCCTAGCTCCCACAAAATTATTGGAAAATCAAAAACTCTAGAATCATAGTATTCTTCTTCTCTGACTCATATGGGGTCATATTTCTCAATGGCTAAAAATCCTCTTCTGAAATACAGTATCCCGACCAACTTCCTTTTGGGCACACAATATACAGTATCTGGATTTTCAAAAGTGAGCTTCTGTAATTTGAGGATTTTAGGCCATTTTTATAAAACTCCCATTCCAATTTCCATTAAAATAATCATATTAAATTTAAATGAATATGCTCTTCCTATTAATATTCATGCTGTATCTTTTAAGATGTTCTAAAAGTCTTCTAGGGACTTATTCTGATGACAGAAGAGAGGTTAGGGCAGGGAGAGGACAGTATGTAGATGAAGCAGCCTATAACACTAAAATCTTGTGTGATTTATCCTAACAATTTGTATTAGTCTGTTTCTGCTGCTTATAACAAAATACCTGGA
Source organism: Galeopterus variegatus (assembly GCF_000696425.1). Classification (NCBI taxonomy): domain Eukaryota; kingdom Metazoa; phylum Chordata; class Mammalia; order Dermoptera; family Cynocephalidae; genus Galeopterus; species Galeopterus variegatus. The sequence continues at coordinate 402,524 of NW_007726207.1, read as the reverse complement.
ACTGTGTGATTTATAAAGAAAACAAAATTTATTGTTTTCAGTTTTGGAGGATGGGAAGTCCAAAGTCCAAGGAACACATTTGATGAAAGCTGTGGTAATGGTGACAGTGATTCAGGAGTCTCACTATGGCAGAAAATCACGGAGCAGAGAGACTAATCTCTCAAGTGCTCTTCTTTTTAAAGCCCTCAAAACCACGCCACCCCTGACCACCACTATTAATCCATTCACTACAGCATGATGCTACAATCTAATCACCTCTTCAAGGCTCTACCTCTCTCAATTACTATAATAGGATTTCCCACCCTCAACAGTTACAATGGGCATCCAATCTACAGCACAATTAATATGAATTTTGCAGTCTGCTTCATTTAAGACAAAATTAACTTCCTCCTTAAATCTTTAAGTAAGATTGCATCCCAGGAATATGTCCCTGTATTCTGTGGCTTCTAGTACACAGTCTTATGCTAGTGCCAGTTTGAGAGGCAGATCCAGTCTTTTGTTTAAATTGCATGCACCTGATCATTAATGTCACAACTGACAAGCAAATGGAGGTTGAAAATTTTGTGCCAAAAGCCTGCCCATATGAAAATCTGGATACGAGAAATGGCTCTTTCATTCCGGTATTTTCCTAGCAGTGGTCACTAAATCAAAGAACATACTTAACCAGATTCATCTAAACATTTAATAAAATATGTGGTATGACTAAATTCACACTTTAAATCAAGAGGTGAATAGAACAAATGATAGGAAAATTACACCTTGGTACTAATCTCTATTACTGTCCTAGGTGCCTTGGACTGATAATTTCCACAAGATTATCCATTTTCTTAACGTTTTTGTCCTCTTTCTGGTTTCCTATATATATAAGCAAAACTATGAGATAAAGTGATAAAGATTGCTAAAATGGAAGAGTCTAATTTATAATTTTTTTTAACATTTTAAAAATCAATAATGATTCTTTAATATAATCAAACATTAAACATGTATAAATTCCTCCAATTTTCTCCCCCTCCCTCTTTCTTTCTTAAAACTGATTTGTTTACATCAGGATCCAAACAAGTTCTGCTTGTTTCATTGGTTGCTATATCAGCTGTCTCTTGTTTCTTTTAATCTACAGGTTCCCCTTCATCTAATTTTTTCGCTTTTACCCCTCGAGTTTCCCAAGGTCTGGTTTTGCTGGCTCCATCCCAGTGGCATCATTTGACATGCTCCACCATCCTCTGCATTTCCTGGTGACTGGTTGCTGGATCCTGAGGCTTGGTCTCACTCAGGTTAGATTTGGCTTCAGAGTTATATGTTCTTACTGCAGGAGGCCCATTATCTGATCATCTCTCTGTGATGCCAGCAGACATTGATGATCATTTGCTAGATCCACTATTTCAATAGAGGTTTGCAAAATGCCATATTCTAATTATTTCATTCCCTCTTTATTTACTAGTTGGGATACTTCAATAGACAGATGTGTTCCCTTCTCAGCTATTTATGGTTATCCTGAGGAACAATTCATATAGGAAAGCCAGGATAAATGCTTGACTCTTCCCTTTTACTTACTAGTTTTCAAAAAATGAATTGTTTCCCTATCCTCTACCAAAGAGACCGAGTTTGTTTGCTTTTGTTTTATTGTAATTATGATTTTTTTTTTCATTTTTTTTTTCGTGTCCGGCAATGGATCGCAACCCTCAGTGTCGCGCCCGCACCGGACTGGGACCGGCAACGGGATCGCAACCCTCGGTGTTGCTCCCACACCTCGCTCAGCCAGTGAGCGGGAACCGGTCTGTATGTGGGATCCGAACCCTCGGCGGGAGCGCCACCGCGCTCCCAAGCGGCGTACTGTAGCAGTGCGCCACCGGGCTGGCCCAAGAATATGACTTTTCGCTCAGCCAGTGAGCGGCCGGTCTGTATGTGGGATCCGAACCCTCGGCGGGAGCGCCACCGCGCTCCCAAGCGGCGTACTGTAGCAGTGCGCCACCGGGCTGGCCCAAGAATATGACTTTTCGCTCAGCCAGTGAGCGGCCGGTCTGTATGTGGGATCCGAACCCTCGGCGGGAGCGCCACCGCGCTCCCAAGCGGCGTACTGTAGCAGTGCGCCACCGGGCTGGCCCAAGAATATGACTTTTCGCTCAGCCAGTGAGCGGCCGGTCTGTATGTGGGATCCGAACCCTCGGCGGGAGCGCTGCTGCGCTTCCCAAGTGGCGCACTGTAGCAGTGCGCCACCGGGCTGGCCCTGTAATTATGATTTTTTTTGTGGCGGTAAGATTTACCACCACAGAAAAGTTTCTCTCTCATTTGCATTTTTGTTTTATCAGTGGGTTTTGTTCTTTCTTGTGTATTCATGGTAATGATGATCATTTTTCAGATTCCAGATGCCGGACTGCTTGAGGATTTCTTGTAGGGCTGGTCATGTGGTGGTGAACTCCTGCAGTTTTTGTCTGTCTGGAAAATACTATTTCTCTCTCATTTCTGAAGGACAGCCTTTCTGGGTATAGTATCCTTGGCTGGAAGTTTTTTCTTTTAGTATTTTGAATATATCATCCCATTTTCTTCTGGCCTGTAGAGTTTCTATTAAGAAGTCTGCTGTTAGTCTGGTAGGGATCCCCTGATAGTTGACTTGATGCTTTTCTCTTGCTTCTTTTAAGATTGTCTCTTTGTCTTTGAGCTTTGCCAGTTTGACTATAATGTCTTGGAAAGGATCTTTATGGCTTGAATCTGTCTGGGGATCTTCAAGCCTCCTGGACTGGAAGGTCTGTGTTTCTCCCTATACCTGGGAAGTTCTCAGTTATTACTTCATTGAATAGGTTTCCATGCCTTTTCCTTTCTCCTCCCCTTCTGAAACACCCATGACTCAAATGTTTATGTGTTTAAGGTTGTCTGCTAGCTCTTTTAGATTTTCTTCATTTTTTAAAATTCTTTTTTCTTTTTTTTGTCTGCCTGGGTTATTTCATAAGTCTGTCTTCAATATCAGAAATTCCTTCTTCTGCTTAATCTAGCCTGCTACTTAAGCTCTTGGCTGTGTTTTTTATTTCACTGAGTGAATTTTTCAGTTCCCATGAGTTCTGCTACATCCTTTTAAAATGTATTAATCTCTTTGTAAATTTCTCCCTTCATATCCTGGATTTTTTTTTCTCATTTCATTGTTATTTGAGTCTTCTTGTATCTCAGTGAGCTTCCTTAAAATTGTTGCTCAGAATTCCTTTTCAGTCATTTCAAAGGTTTCCTTCTTTATAAGGTCTAGTATTTGAGAATTACTATATTCTTTATAAATTATTTCGTATGTTCTCCTCCCCCAATCCTTAATATTGTGCTCCATCTCTCTGCTGGGAAAGGCTTCCTCCAAATCAACATATCATTGGGACTGGCTGGTTAGCTCAGTTGGTTAGAGCACGGTGCTGATAACACCGAGGTGCATGGTTTGATCCCCCCCCCCCCCAAAAAAAAGACAAATCAACATATCATGAGCTCATGAACATGAAGAATTTAATCCTATCTGGGCATGTGGGTGGAAAAGTGACTTCAAAATCTGTTTCAAAATGAGTACCTGAGAGAACAACCTCCTTCCCCTTGACAAGTGAGAAGTAGGACAAGATAGCTTCCCCCCCCCCAAAAAAAAGACAAATCAACATATCATGAGCTCATGAACATGAAGAATTTAATCCTATCTGGGCATGTGGGTGGAAAAGTGACTTCAAAATCTGTTTCAAAATGAGTACCTGAGAGAACAACCTCCTTCCCCTTGACAAGATAGGATTTTAAACAATTCAAAAAATTTATTAGATTGTACATTTATAAGCAACGTATTCACCAAATTATCTATAAAATGATTGATTTTAACCGATGTAAATGAAGTAACAGGCTTGACCATGACAATAACAAATTCAGGTTTTTGGAGCAGATTCAGCTACAGTTTCCTCTTGCTTGAGGAACTATAGAGAGGCAAGTTTTCCCTGAGGAATGCATAAATTGTTTCTTTAAACCTTCAAGCCTTGTAATGGTTATTTAGAATGAAACTTGTAACAGAACAGAATTCTCCTTGTTATCTTATGATTCCACACAGCAAAGGAGATCTGACTGATTGCATTAAACTGAAAAAGATCTTTTAGAAAAACACTTTTAAGAAATATTTAAATTCTATTCTGAGTGATTTTCAGGGTAAACTCAAAGTATAATAGGTCTTTTTATTTTATTTAATTTTATTTTAAAGGACAATTCTCTGATCCCTGAAATCAGGGACTATTCCCGTGCTACCTATTCCTCCAAAGTTCCTGTCAACTTTCTACTCAGTGAACTATAAACCTGGGGTTCTCAGGCTATTATTATACACGAGACAATCAAGCTTTAATAATAACTGCTCTACCATAATCCAATGCAGTAACTACACTTAATAACAACTGCTCCACTATTAACATATATAACTATGCTTTATCTTACTGAGAAACATATTGGAAACAACATGAGACTCTTCAAAGCCATTGATTAAAGTAGATGACTGCCTATAAGCCTTGCTTATGTTTAGGCCTAGTGTACACCTTTATGTATAAATGGTACTTCAAAGTGTGTGTTGTATTACACTTTGAAGATTAAGTATAAAATTACTTTTAACAGATTAAATTGCAATAGAGATGCTCCTTTACTTAGGATAGGGCTACATCCTGATAAACACATCGTAAGTTGAAACTATGGTGAGTAGAACTTGCATTTAATACACCTAACCTACTGAATAGTCTGGTCTAACCTAACTTAAAAGTGTTCAGAACACTTATATCAGCTTATATTTGGGCAAAATCATCTAACACAAAGTCTATAGTATAATAAAGTATTGAATATCTCGTGTAAGAGTATCGTACCACATATTTCTAGCCTGGGAAAAGATGAAAATTCAAAATTCAAAGTAGTTTCTACTGAGTATGCATCAACTTTGCACCACTGTAAAGTAGAAAAATTGTAAGTGGAACCATGGTAAGAGAGGGCCCATCTGTATTTCATAGTGTAACAGTATGACAGTGTCCTAGCAGCTTTTAGTTTCATATTTAAGAAACATGATAAATCTCTTCAGACTATTAACAAAGTACAAGTTCTCTGGGCCACAAAGATAGGCAAATAACCATCTTCTCTATTTTCATAGGTGGTTTTTACCACATGGTTCCAGAAAGGTCTCAAGTAGCAGCCCAACGGATTGAAACCAGAGAGAACAGTTCAGTACCCTCTGATAGCCAAAACCCAAATCATCACTGTTGGCAGGTATTCCTCAGCACTCAGATGGAAAATACTAAATCACTCCATTCAATAGGATAATTAACTTAGGTTCCTGCACCCATCAGGGGATGTAATACTGCTCTAAAATAGACCTTTCTCAGGGGCAATACGAAGGCAAAAGTCACTTCTTTCACTCTCTATGGCATGGGACTCTGAACCTAAGCCAAGTGCTCATGTAGGCATTTGAGAAGATACAAAGTTGCTTCTTGAAGTCAACTTATATCCTTCCTACAGGGAATCCTACAGGTAATTTTCTTGAAAAGTAGGATGGCATTCAAACTGGATAAACAGTATGGATTTTTTTTAATTTAAAAAACTCACCTCTGCCACCAGTAGCTCTACTATTCAAAACATAAGGTGCTCATTACAACCAAAGTCACAATCTAGGTGCTTGCCAAAGATCACAGTTTTAGTGTGTTACCGGTTAGAGTCTGTAGCAAGCTAATCATCTATCCTTTGTTATTCTCAAAGTACTGCCTCTCATATCGAGTTCTTAACTTTTCTACCTCAGTGTAGAAAAATGCTTTTTAAGGATAATTTTAATAGCATTGTTTTATACTCATATAAAAAAATTGTTATCTGGAGAACAATGCTACATATTCTGCAAAATTTGTTACTGAGGACAGTTTTAAATATTTTTCATATAAGAATATAGGTAATCAATATGTTTTTAAAGTGCCAGTTAAGAAATGCCCAAATAGGAAATCCTTGATGATTTGGTCTTATGTTAATGATCTTATATCAGGAGAAACCACAAATCTGTTCTGGAAGTAGGTTAGGTAAACACAGATCCACTGCACTTGAACTCCAGATCATCTCTAACTATATAAAAATGACACATATAAAAAATATATATGACATATACAAAAACATGACAGCTATCCTTGTGCCCTGTCAGCTCATCTTCCAGCTGAGTATAGCACAGTCTGTTGAGAAGTAGGACAAGATAGCTTAACTTCTCATTCTTTTAACAAACATTTATTGAATATCTATTGAATGATATACTAATGAGTACTGTGATATTAAGATAACATGCCTATCCTTAGAAGACTCAAATTTCCTGGTTATTTATATATTTCTCAACTCTTTGCATTTCCTTTCCAATAAAAAAAACCCAGGATCATTGAATTAGATGGACCATGTTCAAACCACAGCCTTTACTTGCTGCCTAATTTTAGGCAGATTAATTAACCACTTCTTCATGGATAAAAATAGGGAAAATACTTAGCCTGTATAATTGTCACAAAGATTGAATGACATAACCTATGAAAAAAATTCATCTAGCATAATACGTGGTATGTATCAGGTACTCATTAAAAAGTAGTTTCCACTCTCTTTTCTTCCTTCCTTAGACAACCCTGCTGTCGCTAGGGTACCCTGACTACTTTTCCTGTTAGACTAGAAGCTCCATAAGGATAAGTACCTAATCCTGAGAAGGTACTTAGTAAATAATTAATACATGAGTGAATGAATAATAAATAACCAAGAATCAGTTTTAGATTCTTTGTCCTAGGATTACTTTGAATTAAAATCAGAGAACTCATCCACAGAGTCTACCTTAGGGTTTTCTGCCAATATCTACGTGCTGCTATAGATAACTGAACTATACACAAAGCTCCATCCACAAAGCCCTTGCTTCTACTCCCCTGAACATATTATCCCAGTGATTTATTTTAAGCCGGTTATTAAAATGATTTGAACTTTGTGCTACAAAGTATGCAAAATGAATCAACTTGCTAAGCCTTAATGAAAAGAAAATGAGTTTTAGCTAATGACAATATAAACCAAGAAATAGCATTGACTTTACACTTTTAAGTGATATAAATTAAATATTTCACATATAAACAAATTTATTCTTGACTAAGATTTCTTTACACTTAGGAGCACCGTAGGATAAACCAACTCTCAACAATAGTGCTTGTTTCAGTTTCATTTTTACTTGTCCCTTGCAATAAATTTGGACACACTAATTTTTTTTTTTTTTTACAATACTCTCACACTGTTGATTAAAATACCTCACCAGGGAAAAGTGTCAATTTAAATACAAGCAATAATATATCCAATCTGGAATTACACTACATGTTATCCATAAAAAATTAAATAATTTTTCTCTCTTTTTCCTTCAATGTTTTTTAAAAGGAAAATCATATAATTGTTGAAATAATCACTTGAATCTCTAGGTAGAACGGGTGAATATAAGACAAATTCTCACACGTAATATATTAAAACCAACTAGAAAAGAGTAAGCTGAAGAACTTTATAATGTAATGATTAGAAGAATAAATCAATATACCTTTCCTGAATTTATATGTTGCTATTTTTAATATGGAAAGCACTATCATTTGGAAATTATTGATAACTTATATTCTTAACAAGGGAAAATATGGTAATACCCAAAGAGAGAACTGCAACAAATATGTTTCAATACCTCTTACATTAAGAATAGAATAATAAGCAGAAATTTGATACCTGTGGCTATAGTATAAAGTACATTTTAAAGGTATAGCCCAAGATTATTATGAACATTCCTAAAATGGACTGTCAACTAATTGAACAAAATCTTATCAAAAAACAAAAATAAAATTTTAAATAAACAAAACTTCAAAGTTCAGTATCTTAGCAATCATTCAAAGCTAGTCCAATCCCTTCATCTTACAAGTAAGGAAGCCAGGTAACTGGTTGCTGGTCTCTTCTGCACACTGTGATATTCTCTATTAGATCCATTCTGCTTTCGCACAGGTCTCCTCTGCCCATGGAACACATTTATGTCATCCGGTGGTGGTCTGAGGCCAGCCAACTGCCTTCTGTTACAGTAACATGGTCTGTTACCTTGAGAGACCTCTGTGCTTAGTCTTTTTAAATAAAACTGCTCCCCAGTCTCCACCCCCACCCCAAGTCCAGAGCTCTTCAGACTACCACTGGCCATGAAAGTAAGGAATTGCTGCAGTATTTGAGGAGGTTTGGAGCAACAATGCTGTAATTATCAGACAGACCAACACAAGGATTAATAAGGAACTTGGACACTTTTCACAGGTCTAGTATTATTAAAGTCTACTTCCTGTCTTCCATCATCAGATTTTGGAGGACTCTAGTTACTATCCCCCCACCCTTTCTTAAAGAGACAGAGAGAAAGAGAGAGAGAGAACAATCAATCTCATATATAGCTGAAGATAAATCTGTAGGTTTTTGAAAGTAGGTAGTTGAATTTATTTATAATAAGACAAAAGTATTATCAAGAGAACCCGCAAAAAGGAAATGTAATTTTTTCCATTGCTTTAATTTTTCATACTTAGTTCTATCAGTTATATCAGAGCTATCAGATGTCATTCCTATCAAGCTTTATAACCTTGAGTAAATCACTAGCTCCTTATGCCTGTTTTCTCATGTTTAAAATAAAAAAGTCTTAACACATTGATCTCCAAGGTCCCTTTATAGTGGAATATTATCTCCTTTACATTCCAGATTCAGTTATCAGGCAGATTAAATGTAGACTCATCTGCCTGTCCTTAAGGTCTCCCAAACATGGTATATACAGCAATTAATTAGAGGAAAAGGAACAAAATAATAAAACTTTTAATTTATATGTGTTTTTAATCCAAAGAGATGGGGAAAAGACTTAGTTTCACTGATCTTTAATATTCTGAGTGACACTGTTGTCCTCACTTGGTCTCTGGGAACACAAGACTGCCACAAAGCAGAGGGGTGGGCAGGGAAGCCTCATTCTTTGTCCATTTTCAACATATAGCACATTATTTGTGCCTTGTTATGAGGATTTAGAGATATTATCAAATGCTTAACAGACAGAGAAGAGGCTTATAAGGATTTCTGCAAAGTAATCTCAGATTAAAAACAATACCAATAATTCAAACATAGTGAATGACTAAGAAATGCCAGGGCCAACACACTTCCTTTTCTTAGAACAAGTTCTTTGTCAACATCATGATGAGGTTAAACAATTACTATCAAATTAGATCGGGTAAGATGCAGTCCCACCCAATCAAAATTATCAAGAACTGTTAGATGTATCCACTATCCTTAATTCTGAATCTTTCCCCCACTGTACAATGATGGTCTTGAAGTATTTGCTGAGAACGACAGCACATATCTATCTATCCATATATATGTACTCTCTGTCTATACTATTTATCTATTTCTCTCTCTATATATACTGTCAAAATTTTTTACTGAAAGTATCTGATCAACAAAGTTTGAAGCCTTATGTTTGGGAAAGTGGCTGCTGCTGCTAGCTGCACCATGGCACAGATAAAAACATGAGCAATGAAGCCACCTAGACCTGTGTTAGAATTAAAGACATATTTATTTCCGCTAAGGTACATTAAAATACAATAATCTGCTACTATAGAATTTATCCATGTTAATTAAGAATTAAAGACTGAATTAGCAACTTAAACTTACCACATTAAAATCTAAATTTTTTTCAATCCATGATTTTGCTTCTTGAAATTCATTTTTCATGTCCATAATAAAAAGTGTGTCCAAGGCATCTACTATAGTTGCACCTTTGATGTTACCTGAAAACATGAGAAAATTTATTTGGTAAAATACTTTTGACAGATACATATATGCAAATTGACCATATCTAGGAAAGAGAGAGAGTATTACAATATTTATTAACAAGCAGTAATGATACGGATTGAATTGTGTCCCTCAAATTTTATGTATTAAAAGTTTGATCCCCACTGTGACTGTTAAGTAAGTGGGAAATCCTATTAGGGACATTCAAAGGTGGGGCCCTGAAGAGGTGATTAGATTGTAGTACCACACCATAGTGAATAGATTAATAATGGTGGTCATGGGCATGGTTCTTAGGGCTTTAAAAGGAGGGTACATGAGAGTATCTCTCTCTCTGCTCTGCCGTTCTGCCATGTGAGACCCCTGGGTCACTGTCACCACGAAGGCCTTTGGCAGATGTGTTCCCTGGATTTTAGACTTCCCAGCCTCGAAAACTGTAAGGAATAAATTTCATTTTCTTATAAATTACTCAGTTCCAGGTACTTTGTAATAAGCAACAGAAATGGACTAATACAAGTAACATTGCAGAGTTTACAATTCTTTTGGCGAAGGAAAGAAAATACAAAAACTGCACCAGATCCAAACTGAAAATTATCGCAGACCATACAGGCTGATGCACTAATCTTTAAAGTTTCTTCTGAGTTGTAGAAAATAAACTCTAGAAATTCCATTTGTGATTGCATTCTCTAGCAAGAAAAGAATAGGCCTAAAACAAAGGAGCAATGTACATATTAAATTTAATGTAATTACATCGAAGTGCACCTATGCAAAACTGTCTAAATATAATTACACTAAAAATTGTTTAGTGATAGCTCTAAGAAACCAGTACTCTAAAATGAAATTTCACCCCCTCTATGAAACCTGACTAATCCTAACTCTCCCCCCAGCCCCACCTAACCAGTCCTGACTCTGTGGTTTATTTCCTCTGAATTCCAGTGACATGGAGACTTTATGTTGCTCTGGCACTCGTCACTTTCTGTCTTGTATTAAAATTAGTTGTGTGCATCTCTTTTAGTCTGTAAGCTTTCTTAGAACAGAGAAGTCATGTCTTGTTCATCTCCATGTGCCTCATGGCATCCCTGCACAATTGTGACAATGATGCCCAATGAATGGCTGCAGAAAGACTGGGTTCTATACTTCCTATAGATAGTGTTCTGAATTATCAAAGACCAAATATATTAATATAAATAGAAATTATTTCATTGGCACACTCTTTTCAAATACAAAATTGAGAAATTATTAGAAAACTATAAGTAACAGAATATTAAAATGCTTAATTTTCAAAAAAATATAAAGTAATTCTAAATCTTATCTAACGATAAGGAGAAAAATCCTGGACATTCATTTCATAACACATTCATTGTAATTCAGTTTTTTTTTAAATATAACTTTTTTGAAAAATAGCACTATGGATTCAGGGCGACATGGGGGGAATAGTTTAAAGTGGGCATTTGGAAATATAATAACGGATTTATATTTTCATTGATATCTCATTTCTAAGTCATTAGGAGCTTTAAGTAAATATTTTTACTTCTTATATTTTAGCTTTACACTGAGCACAACTGGTCAAGCACAAAATATTTCTCTTTGAGGTGCAGGTCTACTTGAAATCTTTTCTGTCTCTGAAATCTTGAGATCATAGTTCTAGTTTCCTATTTAAAGTAGAATTGGGAGGGCCGAGCCTGTGGCGCACTCGGGAGAGTGCGGCGCTGGGAGTGCAGCAGTGCTCCCACCGTGGGTTCGGATCCTATATAGGGATGACCTGTGCGCTCACTGGTTGAGCACAGTGCGGCCGGTCACAAAAAGGGAAAAAAAAAAAAAAAAAAAAAGAATTGGGAGATCATGAATACTTGAGATAATTTTTTATGTTCACTGATAGTAAACTAAAGAAGTCATTTAAGTTTTCCTCATCTATAATAAGAAAACTTTATATTTCTTTGTAACAAGTCTCACTATATTGGTATTACTATAGTAAGAAAATCCTTATGTATCCCATTTTAATTTAAAGAGGGAGTGAGATAAATATCATTTGGATTATTAATATTTTATTCCCTTATACTAATACCTGAAGCTCTTTTTTATTAAAAAAGAAAAAAAAAGAGGAAGTTTTTATCTGGATGATGAAAACTGCTTTTACTGAAGAAGTCAATGAAAATTGTAAAAAAAAAGGTACGGCAAAAAGAAGTATGTTTTTAACGTTTAATAATAAATTTAAAGAAAATCAATGTATTAACAGAGAACCAAATAATCTCTTTCATAAAGATTATGGCAATTTAACATATAAATGATTTCTTAATGGTACAAACAACTTTCATAGAGGGAAAAGCAAAAATGAAGTTAATAAAAAATGTTATAATAAACAATGAGAAAATAAAGGCCTCTGACTCATCATGAAGTTTTAGTTTTCCTCTTCAATTTGTATCTCTTATCACCCATGTTAACTGGTCACTGTGTCCTGAGAACACTATTTTAGAAATGTCTTAAGTCCCTTCTACTGCCACTACTCTCCTCATCTCCAAATTGTGTCATTGTGATAGACCAACCAACCTGCCTCTTTTCTTCTGTTTTTCCCAGCTCTCCGTACCTGTTTTCTTGCAACCCCCTGCAATGTTCTTCTCTCTATCTGAGATCCTACTAGTTCCTCAGTACTTCATCTGAACCACCTAGTGCTTTTCATAATTCCCTATTTACACATATGTGTTCTGCCCTAGGCCACAAACTCTGCAAAGACTTGTATTATTTTCATTAGCACCAGGGCTGGAAGTGGAGCCAAACACATGGAAGGTCCTGAATAAATGGAAAAGCATGGTGTCACGATTAGGAACATAGACTCTGATGTCAGCCACACTAGGGTTCAAGTCCCAGCTCAGTCAGTTAGGAGGTGGCTATCTGTGGGAAAGCTGTTCTCTGAGCCTCATTTTTATCACTTATAAAAAGGGTATAATAATGAAGATAAAGGAGATGATGCATGACTGACCATTGGTAAACATAAAGTGTTCAATAATGTCAGCTGAAACTGTTATTTGTTATATGAATTGATACTATTTAACATTTTCAGTTAAAGATTTGGAAAGTCATGTATTTTGTTGGTGAATTCAGAAGTCCCACAGTAAGACTCCATCCCCTTCATCTTGTTACTTACAGACAAATTTGGGGGCAGGGGGTGTCAGAAAGAAGTCAAGTGAATTAGGAAGGGCACTGGATAGCTCTGTGACCCAAAGAATCCATCGGATTCTTCTGGTTATTTAGCTTCTTTACTCCCAAAATGGGAATGTTATTAATACCCACAGTACCTATCACAGAGAGTTGCTGTGAGGACCAAATGCAATAAAGCGTGCAAAAGTGGATAAGTGGAAATTCAAATAACTGGCTAATCCATCATCACTTTCTCTTCCGTAGTACAAACAGGAGAAACCTACAGTCAAAGTTGAGATACAGTGAAGATCACCACGGCTGGTTGCTTTGGCCACTGTATCTATAAAGACACAGCTTTTAACTGACAGGAAGCAGTTAATGCAGACAACCAAATGCTCCTCTGCTGGGAATCATTTAGGGAGCCAAAAATTCTGATACTGCACCCCATACCCTTTAAGTGAGAATATTTGGAAGTATGCCCCAGGCATCAGCAATTTTTAAAGTTACTCAGGTCATTCTTATGTGCAGCTGCTGTCCTATCTGAAGGACACACTGTGCACAGTCCTTGCAGATAACTCCATCAGGTGTGCAAGTTTCCTAGCAACATTGGCTGGGGGGGTCACACAGAGTTCTTTCCATTTATCAGTAGTTCAGGCAATTGGAAAGAAGTTACTGTCACTAAGAAATCAAAGTATATTCTACTCACCAAACAAACTGCTCGAATGGCCTTTTTTTGATATAGGTTTAAGTTCATTTAATCCCCAGGCATAATCTTTATAATTATTCCAAGCATGTTTCATCATCTGAGAAAAGAAGTGAAAATGAGATTATACTTTGAATTCAGATGGTTTTGCTACAAAATAGATCATATAGTGAAGATCTAAAGGTTAAAACATTAAAATTCACTACTCAGTTAAAAGGATGATGATGGTATAAATAAGCTAGAACATACATGTACATACACATACACACACATATTATCCCTTTATGTTTACAAATGGAAATTTTTCTTTTTTGAGTCTATTTAATCCTATTCAAAATAAATACAATTTTCAAAAGTCAGTTCCCAACAACAAAAATTTAGCTTATCCTAAAAGGATGAACCATTCCTACATTTATCTATTTCATTTTCATTACAGATTAGATCTGCAAAGACCATAGTGAAAATTCATATTTTTGCACCAGGTTCTTCCTACTTTGTTGACTTCATAGTATACACACAAATATTCAAGGTTATCACTTTAAATACTTTGATGTTTCTTGACCAAGCCTACATGGGGAGTATCTTAAAATATCTACAAGAAATAAAAAAAGTGAAGCTCTATGATTATCCTTAGATTCTGAAAAACTTCATTTTATTTTAATACAGTCAATCTTTAGTTGGATACCTATGTATGTATATAAGTATGTAACTGGAGATTGATCCTGAATAATCCCAAATGAGAATCCATGTATCAGCAATATTTCTAAAAGGCAAACATCTCTAACATAAATTATTATATAACTTTTTTCAATGACTCAAAAAATATATATAATTATTTTTGTATATATTTTTTTAAAAAAGGATTGGGGACTCTTCAACTATCTAGAACTTACTCGTGCCACTATCCCCATTCTGCTAGCAATACTAATAAAAATATGGCCTTAAACTGAAAATATTCTAATCTGGCTCCATATTTTAAAATACTTTTAAAAACATCACATAAAGTTATATATACTATTCAAGGACTGTTTATCACTAAAAATCTTCTGCGAGATCAATATGATTTTATTAATAAAAAAGTTTCTATATGTCCCTGAACACAACAATGAGAATCTTTCTTTAACCAATTTGTTTATCACCTTCCTATATTACTGCTCTTACTCCTACTACTAGCTACCAAGAATCTATACTATCTGCTGAGTCCTCTGCTAAATGCTCTACCTTCAGTATTATAGTTAATTCTTGCTACAACCCTATGAAACATGTTTTATTATCACCATTAAGTAGATGAAAAAACTGAGGCTTGGAAGTAAAACAAAACAAAACAAAACAAAACAGAATAAAACTTCACTCAATGTCATGACATTTCTCCATGGCCAAAGAGCCCCATGTTGGCCTCACTCCAAAGTCCATGGCACTAATCCACATACTGCATCACCTTCCTTTAATGAGTCAGCAACAGTATCTTCCTTTAATGATCCAGACTGCTGATTTTCCAACAATCAAAACAATGTGTATAAGGTAGTATTTTCAAGATTTTCTTCTTATAAATTAATTTTATTAAAAAGTATAATAGAGTTGAGGTTCAGATAACTTGATCTATAATCCCTACAATGTCACTGGTTAGTCACATATTTATGTATGAATCATAGTTTTTGTGAGACTCTGTTTCCTTACCCTGTGAGGATCATAATTCCTCACAGGGTGTATGTACAGATTACATGAGCACAGACAGTGTTTTTGCACCTAGCATACTGCTTGACAGATGACAACTAATTACATGTTTATTATTAAACTTTAATCTGATATTGAAACCAATTAAATTCAATCATAAAAAATAGAAACCAATGAGCCTCTTTAAGACTAGTATATGAAATCCACAAAAACACCTTAAGATGACATTTGAGTTTTATTTGGTTTTCCCATTAAATGTACTATATTTGGTAAACTCTTCATTCCTGTAAATTTCCAAAGATACTTTATAAATTCAAAAGCTTT
This sequence comes from Galeopterus variegatus, assembly GCF_000696425.1. Classification (NCBI taxonomy): domain Eukaryota; kingdom Metazoa; phylum Chordata; class Mammalia; order Dermoptera; family Cynocephalidae; genus Galeopterus; species Galeopterus variegatus. The sequence continues at coordinate 386,905 of NW_007726207.1, read as the reverse complement.
TAAAATACACTGGAAACCAAAATAGAAAAGTTATGAGATAAACTGTGCCATATGCAATTAATGACTTAAAGACAGCATAAAGTTTTCCCACAGAGGACTGTGTAGCTCTGTCAAAAATGATCATTTATATAATATACCACCAGTACAGAACCTCCTAAACTAACCTCTGTAATATATATTAACTTTTCTTATTTTTTTCCACATGGGAAAATCTGACACTAATTGCTTAGCTTCCTACATTTCAAAAGTTGCTGTAACACACTTCTCAAAATGGGTTCCTTATCCCATGGGATTTCCATGAGTTAAAAGTTAGAAAAGAAGAAAAGGATGTGGTCAAAATGGCCTGAATGGAGCATCAGGAGTGATTTCTTCAGTAACCTGTAAAGCATTGAGGAAGAGCCATACTGTTAACTGATCCCAGTGGTGGGTCACCTCTGGAAATGATTTTTCATAATAAAGCTAACTGTAAGACATCGTGTGTGCATGTGTGCACGTGAGCTTGGGCAAGCACGTGTGCATAGAATAATCACGAGATTGAATTCACAAGTCATATATAAAAGCAACCTGTTAACTCAAATTGATGACTTATGCAAATATTTGAAGACATCAAAATGCTACTAGCTTCTAATTTTATAGTATTAAGCCACTAGCAAGCTGAAGGACCATGGGGATGAAGACATTTAATTTCTCCAGACCTAGTGCTCGTGTGAGCTGACAGGACAAGAAGATCACTTCTAAAATTCAACTACTAACAAAGAAGTTCATGGACAGGTTTGATCCCCTGTCTTCACAGGGTCCCTATTTTGTTTTGTAGTCTTTCATCAACTTAATAAGGGTTCTAGAGCCCAACATCTCAAGTAGAAGGATTAAAATAGGACTAAACTAGAGCTTGATTAAGGACTTCAAATGCAGTATTGAAGCCCTCAAAAAAGAAGACAAACTGAAAGCAAAATCAAAGATTTTTTTTTCCTGCATTCTTATATTTTCTTTGGTAAAAGATATAGCTAACAAACTGTGTGAATGGAAACAAACAAGAGAGAATGACATAAAATTTTATAATAGCAATTCCCTTATTTTGACCCAGAGAAGATGAAATTAAGGCATTAGATATCAAAAAACAGCATTACTTCTCCTTAACTCTGTATTATACAAAAGATTCTTGGACTTGCACTTTCTTCTCAATTGGTATCAGGGCTGACTAATTAGGCAATATCATTTATTGAGTGTCTGCTAAATTATGAATAATAAGATATTAAAGGACTAGAAGGGAAGTACACAGGACTGTAACTCAATTATAATTTAATAGGTAATGTATGGAAGCTTAAAATCTGTCTTCTTACATATTTAATAAATGTTTGCAAGTATAGGAAAACAGTAAGAAATCTAATTAGATGTTGAACACAGCACTATTGCTGTACCTACAAATTTACTTTAAATTTTATGTCCTGACCTAATCAAGGACGTTAGAAAGAAAATGTTTGGGGCCGGCCCGGTGGCGCACTGCTATAGTGCGCCGCTTGGGAAGTGCGGCGTTGCTCCCGCCGAGGGTTCGGATCCCACATACAGACCGGTTCCCGCTCACTGGCTGAGTGAGGTGGGAAACGAGGGTTGTGATCCCGTTGCCGGTCCCGGTCCGGTACGGGCACGACACTGAGGGTTGCGATCCGTTGCCGGACACGAAAAAAGACAAAAAGGAAAAAAAAAAAAAAAAAGAAAATGTTTGAATTTCCCCAGATATGTGTAGATTTCATAACTTGCCATTTTGTTGCTAGGAACTTCCCTTAGCAAATATTTTCATTTGCTGAAGCTTTAATCTTATGATCTTAAATTTTTTATGATAGACACTAAAAATCTTTTTAAAAATTTCACCGCTTTTGCCAGACAGGTCTTACGAAGACTTTGGGCTTTCACTGCCCTCTTTAAGAAGCCTAGGAGTTCAAGTCCCATTTATGGCCCCCTTCTGTGGGGTCTTACAAAAAGTATGTATGGTTTGTACAATGTGATCCTGGCCCTGGCTGAACGATCCAAGGCTTGGTGCCTGATCCAGAGGCAGACAACTGAGGGCTGGCCATGAGTCTCCAAGGTGAGGCACCCTAGTGTGCAGCCATCGGTAATAAATGGAGCTAGGCCAACTCAACCATCTACTCTACCTAGAGGACTGCAACTGGGAGACATTCAGAGAGAACCTGGAGGCCAGACAGTGACATAGAAGCAGAGAAGAACAAATACACAAAGTGAAAAAGCCATAAAAAGAAGTTATGAGGCAGTTGAAGTCACAAGGTAAACAGAAAGAAAGGAGAGAGAAGAAAGAGGCGGCCGAGAGAGGCAAAGATGGGGTACATAGTCATTTGCATGGTGCACCAGTGGAATTATGTTGTCTGTGAAGCAGCTACAGAACTACAAACACTGTTGAATCCTGAATATTAATGAATTATCTTCACTTTTCCTTTCTTGTCCTCTTTGCCTGCTGTTTACTTCCCTGTGCGTCCTTACAGAAAACTGTATTTACTGAAAAGTAATGTGTAACAGCAGGTCATGGGCGTAGGCCCCTGACAAGCTGGGTTCATATCCGAGCTCTGCCATCACTAATGTGACTCTAAGTGAGGTGATTCGTCTCTCTGAGCCCACTTCCGCACCTATAGTATGTGAATAAATAAAAGCACCAGCCCCATTGGTTGTGGTGCTGATTACATAAAATAATGCATGTAAAGACCTTAACACAGTGCCTGACACACAGTAAGTGCTTAATACATTTTAGGCATTATAATTATTCTTATTAAAAACCTAAGCACGTCTTTGATCTTTGCAATCTGAAAGAGCTTCATAATTTTTCTGAGTAACATAAACAGGAGGGCCAAATATACACAAAACCGGGAAAATCTATGGTATGTAAAAAAAAAAAAACTCTTCATAAATATACATATATATTTTTAAAAATATATACAACCATTTGGTATTTATTTATTTATAATTTTTATTTTGTCAATATACAATGTATATGATTATTATGGCCCTTCACTGACACCTCCCGCCCTCCTCCCTCTCTCCCCTCCCCCCCAAGAATGTCCTTTCCGTTTGCTTGTTGTAACAACTTCAAAAAAAGTATAGTTGTTATATCTTCTCCCCCCCCCCCGTTTTTTTTTGTGTATGTTTGTGGGTAAATTAATTTGTTTATTTTTTAGCTCCCACCAATAAGTGAGAACATGTGGTATTTCTTTTTCTCTGCCTGACTCGTTTCACTCAATATTATTCTCTCAAGGTCCATCCATGTTGTTGCAAATGGCAGTATTTCATTCGTTTTTATAGCTGAGTAGTATTCCATTGTGTAGATATACCACATTTTCCGTATCCACTCATCCAATGATGGACATTTGGGCTGATTCCAGCTCTTGGCTATTGTGAAGAGTGCTGCAATGAACATTGGGAAACAAGTATACCTTCGACTTGATGATTTCCATTCCTTTGGATATATTCCCAGCAGTGGGATAGCTGGGTCGTATGGTAGATCTATCTTCAGCTGTTTGAGGAACCTCCAAACCATTTTCCATAGGGGTTGCACCATTATGCATTCCCACCAACAATGTAAGAGAGTTCCTTTTTCTCCGCAACCACGCCAGCATTTATCTTTCGGTGTCTTTTGGATTTTGGCCATCCTAACTGGGGTGAGATGGTATCTCAGTGTGGTTTTGATTTGCATTTCCCGGATGCTGAGTGATGTTGAGCATTTTTTCATATGACTGTTGGCCTTTTGTATATCTTCTTTAGAGAAATGCCTGCTTAGCTCTTTTGCCCATTTTTTGATTGGGTTGCTTGTTTTTTTCTTGTAAAGTTGTTTGAGTTCTTTATATATTCTGGATATTAGTCCTTTGTCAGATGTGTATTTTGCAAATATTTTCTCCCACTCTGTTGGCTGTCTTTTAGCTCTGTTAATTGTTTCTTTTGCTGTGCAGAAGCTTTTTAGTTTGATATAGTCCCATTTATTTATTTTTCCTTTGGTTGCCCGTGCTTTTGGGGTCATATTCATGAAGTCTGTGCCCAGCCCTACCATTTGGTATTTAAAAGGTGGAGGAAGAAAGAACGAAGAGCAGAAAGGGTCCCTTCCAGATGTAAGGTAATGTGGGCCGATCTTCAGTTCTGAAGGTTCATATACTGATTTTCATGAAATAATGCTTCTGCCAGGTACATTTGTGTAGGGGGTTTGTTTGAGGGATTTGGAGGCTGATCTGGGAAAAAAGATATGACCACAAGAAGCAGTAAGATATGACCACAAGAAGCAGTAACACACAAGCTTTATTGGGTAGTGCTTGGACAGGGTTGCATGAGAGGGTACATCTCACACAGCATGGACTGCGGGCTTCCATGCAGAGGAAGCAACCATGTAGGAGGGGATGGGGGCAATGGAACTCCAGGGTGACAGAGGTTAGGTTTAGGACTTAGGACTAAGTCATGTTGCTTAGCAGCATGGTAGGGGCTCCCTAGGTCAGAGAACTCTGAAGGGCGTTAGTAGCTTGGAGTCTTAATACCACAAAGCTCTATTTTTATCAATGGCTGACAAATGCTAGGTTAAGGTTTCACAGAATATGTAAAGCAGGCAGGCTCTAAGTGGTTAAAAATGTGCTTATTTGGGCTATTAAAATAATTAGATGAATAAAAATTTGAGTTTGGTGCTGGTGGGTTTTTGAGTTAATGCGTCTCAGCCTGCAATGAAGAAATAAGCAACCTAGAGGCCAAAAGACAGGCCCTCTTTGGCTCATTTGTACAACAGCTTGTGTTTGACACTAAAGGGAAGAAGCTCTGTAGGCCAGTGATACTCACTTCTCCGCTGTGCTGGAGGACACAAAGGTCTGTGTCTAGTTCAGGCAAGGATTAGGCTGGGAGATCCATGTAACTCATTGATTGTTAAAGCCAAAAGTGCTATGCCACTGCTCTTAAAATTATATTTAGGATTGATGCTTTGAAGAACACTGATTTTTAAAAGCCTGATAGCAGTTTCTACCAAACTTTGCTTAATATTACTTGAACGTCATTTATAAGAAACTTCTAGAATTTTCAGATAAAATCTCAACACAAAATAATTTTAGGGTCATTGTGTCAACCTTCTTTCTTTAAATGTTTGGTAGAACTGGGAAAGGGAAGAAAGGGACAAAAATAAAAAGTAACTTGAGGAAATTAACTTGAAGCTTCTCCAAACCCTTACTTATCCATTGGAAAAGAATTTCTAGATAGGTGAACACAAGACAACAGTCTAATCACCCCTTCCTCTTCTCATCTAATGCTATCCCCCCACCTCCCTTTCGCTGGGGAATGCAGACTTAGAGGACCAGGAAGAGCACTGGGCAGTGGGAGTGCTGGTACTGCGGCAGGGCTGTCACAGGTACATGAGGAGTGGGTTGCAGTGGTGAGCCTGGACCCTGCTGCCTAAGGGTCCGATCCCTCAGCCCCTTAGCTTTCTCATCCTTAAAAAAGAATAACTGGTTGTTACAAATGTACCACTGTGGTGGGGGATGTTGACAGTGGGAGAGGTTGTACCTGTGTGGGACAGGGACAGGATGCATATGGAAATTCTCTATACTTTCTACTTAATTTTGCTGTGAAAGTAAAACTGCTCTAAAAAATAAAGCTTATTAAGAACAGATGATATTATCTCCCTGACAGCATGGTCAGGAGACCAAATGTGACAACACATCTGACTAGCAGAAGACACTCAAAGAGTGTGACTGATCTTTATTCTCACATGCCACCTCCTCAGGGTCCTCCCAGGCTTCAGGAATTAGAGAACAGCCTGAAAGAAAGCGGACATTTAGCTAAACTCAGAGTGGGCAGGGCAATTCAGGGAGAGGGGAATTGATGGGATAGGAAAGAAGAGAGGCCAATGTTACCTAGAGGTGACACAATACAGAGCCCGGTATGACTCCGCATTCACAGAGAACGCAGGGCTGGAGTCTATCATAATCACAGCTGACAGTGTTTAGTGCCCTCTCATTTAACAGGTATCAAGATGCCACCTAGGACGATCTTGGAATCATCCTCACCCTGACACAGTTCTTCACTGAGCGAGGCCCTGCCTCCAGTCACATTCTAGCGGTCATCGCTCAGCACAGCACAACAACCCTCCCAGCCACAATAGTTTACAATTTTACCCCATATCAAATCAAAACACTCATTCATACACCTTGCTCAATTTGCCTCTTTCAAATGCTGAAGTACATTAGTCCTCTTTCCCTTTCACTGCCACTGCTAAGGTGTCCTATTTCCAAGATTCTTTTCCCAATGTTACAATGATAATAACTACTCATAGAGTACCTATTGATACCTGGGTGAGAATTATAAATGGGAATAAAGTAGGGTTGCCAGATTTAGGAAACAGCAAGATTGCATAGCATATACTATACTAAAAATACTACTTGTTGTTTATGTGAAATTCCTCTTTAACTTAAAGTACTGCATTTCAGCTGGCAACCCTAGAAAAAAAGGATAGAGCACATTCAATCCCTGGTTCTGTCTCCACTACCAACTCTATGGCTTGTGCCCTCGCTCTGCCTATGGCTCAAAAAGGGGGTCAAAACTGAAGGGCCACACAGGAATAGGATGGCCAGGTCAAGGGCAACTGAAAATGATAGGGAATGTGGTAAAACAAGAGTGAAGACCCTGACTACAGCCATTTTTCTAAAAACACTATGCTGGCTCAGGAGAGAAAATATCTGTTATCCACAGGTAGCCTGCAGCCGATCAGTATGCACTGCAACCCCTAGTTTACAGGCCTTTGTCTAGATCTAACTGCTGTTTTTAGGTCTGCGAGCATGCAGCTTCCCACCAGCCCTGCCTCCCACAGCTCAGCGAGCAGCTTCCAGTGCACTTCCAGCACAGGCTCCCCTCAGTGCCAGTTTCCTGGACTGCTCTGGCCCCACTGAGAGTGCCATCTCTTTGCCACAAACTAGCACAGTCCTTGAAACCTCAGATATGTATAGCATGACACATCAACTTCTCAGCAATTCTTTTCTCACTGGAGTAGTAGTTGCACATTTTAGAAAGTGTTTAGAATTCTAAATATTCTGTTTTACAAATGAAATGTGGGTTAGAGAGTTGGGAGCTGTCAAGGAGGAAGTGAAGAAACTTTGTCAAACACCTACCACACTGCACTGTGAGGGGAACTTGATAAAATTTACCACACCTAATCCTTACCACATCTCCCTGGGGAATTATTATGCCCATTTTACAGATGGGGAAGCTGAGGCCCAGCATCAAGCAAGGAAGAGGAAAGCTATGAATTCTCTCATTTTGATTCTCTCCATTACCCCAGCAACTAGAACCTTCACGTTTTTGCTGCTTGCAAACCTTAAAACAGGTAGCCGCAGCCTCTGAGTGCTCTCACTGCTCCACACAGAGGGCAGACCTCTCTGGGGTCCAAGAAGCTGTAGCTAGGCCAGGCACCAAAATCATATACACACACATCAGGCCTGTGAGCTGGCTCAGGAAAAGAACCTCACAGCACCGCCTTCCCCCGCCTGCCTTACATTCTTTCACCTCCCGCCCTTCTCTCCTCTCCACGTAGCTCTCAGCTCCAGCTCTTGACCCAACTCTTCTCCTGGCCCCAGACACTCCTTGGGCATACAAGATGGCTTCACTCTGCTCCAAACTGGCCTGCCGTTAGATTTATGGACAGCCATGAATCCCTCTCTTTCATGCCAAGCTGCTGACTACACTGACACCACTTCTCTTCTGCTGCAATATTTTCTGAGGTTTACCACCACCACCGGGGCTCCTGTAGAGTGGTTTTTCTTTCCTTTTTCCACTATTCTACTACTACTTTCTTGTTGCCACGTGTGCCAATTTGCTTGTTAACAGGTACTCAAGGCTGCCTCTTAACCACTGAGTGGATGTATATGTGTGTGAATTTTCTTCAGATTCAGATGTCCTGGATTCTCTTATAGCCAATATATATATTTTTAGATGGCAGAAGATATATAAAGAAAGAATAATTATTTAATACTACTGCATGAACCTAATGGGCCATTGAGCACTGAAAGAGTAGTTAGCAACAGAATTTCTTTAGACAGAATGTCTGATAAAGCCAGTTTTAAAAAATGAGAATTCGGGGCCGGTCCGGTGGCTCACTGCGCTAGTGCGCTGCTTGGGAAGTGCAGAGGCGCTCCCGCCAAGGGTTCAGATCCCACATACAGACCGGTTCCCGCTCACTGGCTGAGCGAGGCGCGGGGGCAACGCCAAGGGTTGCGATCCCATTGCCGGACACGGAAAAAGACAAAAAAAAAAAAAAAATGAGAATTCAAGTAATTGCTACTCTTAAAGGACTGATTGTCCTGTTTCTAAGTATCTCATTCTTCTAAGAAAAAGTCAGTTTCTAGTTCTAGCTCAAAAATTGGACTATATATATTTAATAGTTTTCTTTCTTTGTGACGAAATTCTGACATTATTTTATAAAACTACTGTGCTGTTAGTAAACGGAAGAGGGTACAGGGCAAAAACCAGAACAAAAATCAAAAAAGAAACACTTGATTAAAATGTTAAGCACATTTCTCTAAAACATTCTAAAGGATAGTAATTTAGCATTTGGAAAGTCAGAGGTTAGAAAAGGGCTTGTTTATATGTGAATAGCTAGTACATTCCTTTCTGGAAAGCAGCACTATAGTTGAGAAAATTTCCCTTACATAGAATAGTTTTCAACCAGCTGAGGGTCTATCACTTGCAGTTATTTCCTCCTCAGAAATATCTCTCCTGTGGTTAATGACTGTGGTCTCTTTATGCAGAAGATGTCATTCAAGTTCAAAGTTCAACCTCAGGGCTTTTGGTTGGTTTATTAGGCTGATTTTCTATTAACACTAAAACTGTACTCGTTAGATTAGCCCTGCTAAAATCTCTGTGGTCAATGAGAGGCCAGCAAGTGGCCTCTTGCAAGCCTGTAATACCAGCTGATCTTCCCTGGATGGTCCTCAGGCCAAGACCTGATAGGACTTTCCCAAAGCAGGAATTATCAGCAACTACGGATCTTTTTTCACAATCAAGAGAAAATGGTACCTTCTACTGGGCTATCATGACGCTCTCTTTAGATTCTAAGCTGATCTAAAAAACTATCCCATAGAAAACAAATGTTATTCTCATGTAGTGTCTCATCTCAACAGATTTTTTTAGTTTCAACATTTGTAATAAAAAAGCTAGCCTAAAAATTCTTTTAACTACAAGCTTCAATTTTTCACTACATTTATCTTTTTGCAACAGTGATACAACGATTTTTTTTTAAACTGAAATTTGCTATCTTTAGGGAGAGATTTGTCAAGTTCATAAAGACTAAACTTTTTATTCTTTTAGATTCCTCTTTTAAACTTTATAAATACTATGAAGTTATTAATAACTATTAGTAGTAATTAACAGTAAAGTTACTAATTATGAAAACAATTAGTGATCAATGAAAGAGAACTAGCTTGAATTTTATAAAAATGAGCGAAAGCCATGGATAGTTACCTTTTAAAATTGTAATTTTTCTTTTTTCTTTCTTTTTTTCTCTTTTTATTTTTAGCTAACAAATTGGCGCTAGAGTGTCAAGCCCTGTTCTTCTTCAGTTATCAAGAGGACACAGTTGCAGGACTGCAGGGAATAAGTATTCCTTTTTTTTTTCTTTTCTTTTGTGTGTGTTTTCTAAAATAGACTTTTTTTAAAAGAGCAGTTTTATGTTCACAGCAAAATTAAGCAGAAAGTACAGAGAATTCTTATATATTCCCTGTACCCACAAATGCACAACCTTCCCACATCAATATCATGCAGCAGAGTGGTACACTGATTACCACTGATAAATCTACATTGACACATCATTATCATCCAAAGTCCACGGCTTATATTAGAGTTCACTCTTGGTATTGTACATTTTATGGACTTTGACAAATGTATAATGACATATATCCACATTATAGTATCATATGGAGTATTTTCACTGCCTCCCAAATCCTCTGTGCTGTGCCTGTTCATCCCTCCCTCTTTCCAGCCCTTGGCAACCACTGACCTTTCTACTGTCTCCACGGTTTGTCTTGTCCAGAATATCATATAGCTGGAATCATGTAATATGTAGCTTTTTCAGACTGGCTTCTTTCATTTAGTAAATGCATTTAAGGTTCCTCAATGTCTTCTCATGGCTTGATGGCTCACTTCTTTCTAGTGCTGAGTTATATTCCATTGTTTGGATGTACCAGTTTATTTATCCATTCATCTGTGGAAGGATATCTTGGTTGCTTTCATGTTTTGGCAATTACGAATAAAGTTATTATCAAGAGGACAGTTGCAGGGCACAAATGCTTCCTTTTCAAATTAAAACCCGAAGTCACTATCCTCTTAACTAAAGCTTTGTGAATTGTAATTTTGTAAGTTCTTACTACTTGAGGGTAGAATTCATAAAAAATAGATTGGGTAGAAAATGTCACATTATAGGAAAATTTGTTTTTTTGTTTTTTTAAACTTCTGAAATGATTACTCTTAAAATTGTCCATTACTGACAGAATTTCCGAGTGAGCCTGCAGACGGTGCTGGCTGCCACACCAGAGTGAGGTGGGGGCCTACGACAGCGTGGATTACAGAGCCCTGAATGAGGACCTGTGCTCCTGGACACGGGGACTCAGTTCACCCAGCTCAAGTGGGAGGCGTCCAGTGAAGTGGCACCTCGCAGGGCTTATGCAGAGGGGGAGTGAGTGGAACGTCTGTACTGATACATGGAGAACGGAAAGGTGACGCTACGGCGCTCAGACCCCTCAAAAATATGTGTGACTCACCACACCAAATCTGACCATGAAGCCACCCTGAGGTGCTGGGCCCTGAGCTTCTGCCCTACGGAGGTCACCCTGACCTGGCAGTGAGAAGGGGAGGAACAGACCCAGGACACAGCCTGTGGAGACCCGGCTGCAGGGGATGAAATCTTCCAGAAGTGGGCAGCTGTGGTGGTGCCTTCTGGACAGAGGCAGAGATACACATGCCACATGCAGCATGAGGGGCTCCTGAACCCCCTCCCCTTGAGATGGGAGCCACCTCCTCCTCAGCCCTCCATGCTTATGATGGGAATTGTTGCTGGCCAGGTTCTCCTTGGACCTGTGGTTGCAGGTGTTGTAATATGGAGGAAGAAAAGCTTAGTTGGAAAAGGGAGCTATAATCAGGCTGCCTGAAGCGATAGTGCCCAGGATTCTGATGTGTCTCTCACAACTTGTAAACTGTGAGATAGCCTCCTTGTGTGGGACTGAGTGATTAAAGATTTGTTCAAGCACTGCCCCTCCCAACCCAAAGTCACTACTGTAACTTCAAGAGCACCTGACTTATTTTTCTGCAAGAAGCATCAGAATATGTCTATGGGTCTGTGTTCCTATTAGCATGTGAGGGGACACTGGCCCATCCCTGAGCACCAGGACCCCTTCCCCACACTGACCTCTGTTCTCTTTTCTGATCAACTTTCTGATCAACTTTCCTGTTCCAGCAGAGGTGGGGCTGGGATGTCTCCATCCCTGTCTTAACTTTATATGGCACTGAGCTACAACTTCTTACTTCCCTATTGAAAAGAAGAATCTGGATGTGAATGTCTTCAAATTCTTGCCATAAGCTGTGGTTGATGGGTTAATCTAAGGAGATGAAAATTCTCAAAACTTGAGAGTGGAAATAAAACCTGAGAACCTTCCAGAAATTTGAAAAAAAATTGTCCGTTATTAACAAATACATGGAATAGTTGTCCTAGAATACAAGATCTTGTAAGATTCTGAAAGTAATCGTTTTGTATACTGCAGATAACAATTTTAGAAATTATCTGGGCTTAACAATAATAAAAATGTATAAAAAGAGAATATTTTAAAAACTGCTTATGAAATGTAATATTTATGTACTACTACTAGAAATGTTGGTTCCTAAGCATAATCTTGAAGTTGGCAACTAGTGATTCTATAAGACTTAAAATCATAATTGGTGCGTCCCTCAAAAAAGTATTTTCTTATCATCCCTGTAATAGAAATACCCAGCATTTATTGAACACTTATATCAGGATGCAGGAGTATGTAAAATATTTACATATTCTCTTAGTTCCTCACAACAACCCTGCGAGGAAGGTACTCCCCCCATTTTGAGTCCATTGCACAGAGGTTAAATAATTTTCCCAAGGTCAGACCTTGAGCAAGTGGTGGAAGTTGGCTCTAAATTCAGGCTGACTCTGAAGCCTAAGACATATCGTCTTACACACTGTCCTGAGCGAAATATGTGACTCCTGCAATGTGAGGGAAACTTGCCTGCCAAATAAACTTCCAGATAAAGTGTCACTCATGTGTTGTTAGTATATATCTTTGTATATTTCTATTACCTATCTAATTATTCTGGATAAATTTAACTCTTAAGAGTGACACTTTCAGAAACATGACATGCAGAACTAGCCTCCAATCTTCCTTCATTTGAAATTTTGTGAATTCAAGGAAAAACATTAAATATATTAGTAGATTAAGGAACTGAGATGAGAATGACTCTTGCTTCTGGTGCTTCATAGGGATAAAGTTATCTTCCACAGGTTGACAAAGGACTTTGCTTTTCATAAATTTTAACTGCTAAAAGTTCCTTCCTTTGAAACATATTTGTTCATTTCTATTTGGGCATCTCACACAGTAATCTCATAATCTTCATTCTTGGTTTCATCACAGATGACATTTCATCACCAACAGAACACCCTAACAATTTCATTTTGTGGCTATTAAAAAAAGACATACTGTTCAATATACTAGTTTAAATGTCAATAGGACTCTAAAAATTGCCCATTAATTGGCAACATCATACTTCTTGTTAAAAACATGCAAAAACCCCAAAAAGTAGAGATATTATTTCTCAAAGCTCTCTCTACTAGTTTCATTTAAACTTCTATGGTTACCGTGTTACTAAGATATGTTACTAAGATTACTGAAAATGGAAACAATTATTTTGGACTACATACAGTACAATATTATTTCTTTAATTGAAACATAATTGATTGTACATATCTATGGGGTATAGCATTGAATATCAAAAGCAGTATGCAACATGTGATGCACAAATCAGGATAATTAACATATTCAACATTATACAATGTAATAATTTTTTGTAGCCCTTTACCAATTTCTTGCTAAACCCCATCCGTCTCCCCCTTTCCCACCTCTGGTGGCCTCAGTTCTGTCCTCTCCTTTTGAAAGCTCAATGAATTACTGTGATTGTTGTATCTTTCCTTCCTTTTTAAAAAATTTGTTTATTTTTTAGCTCCGCACTTATGAGTTAGGACATGCAGTATTTCTCTTTCTGTGCATGGCTTATTTCACTGGACATAACTCTAAGTTCACCTATGTTGCTGTAAATGGCAGTATTTCATTCCTTTTCATGGCAAAGTATTATTCCATTGTGTATATATACCATATTTTCCTTATCCAGTCGTCCATGGATGGACATTTAGGTTGGTTCCAACTCTGTGGTATTGTTAACAGAGCTACAATGAATATGGGAGTGCAAGTATCCCTTCAACATGATGATTTCCATTCCATTGGGTATATACCCAGCAGTGGGATTACTGGATCATATGGTGGTTATATCTATAGCTGTTTGAGAAAACTCCATACTGCTTTCTGTAATGTCTGTACTAATTTACAGGCCCACCAACAGTGTAGGGTTCCCCTTTCTCCACATCCTCGCCTGCATGTTATTATCTGTCTTTTTCATAATCGCCAGTCTAACTGGCATAAGACATCTTGATGTGGTTTTGATTTGTGTTTTGCTGATGCTTAGTAATGTTGAGTGTATTTCCATGTGTCTGGTAACCATCTGTATATCTTCCTTGAGAAATGCCTATTCAGCTCCTTTGCCCATGTTTTAATCAGGTTACCTGTATTTTGACTAAGTTGTTTGAGTTCTTTGTACATTCTGGATATTAATCCCTTGTCAGATACATAGTTTACAAATATTTTCTCCCATTCTGTAGGTAGCCGTTTTACTCTGCTAATTGATTCCTTTGCTGTGCAGAAGCTTTTTAGTTTGATATAATCCCATTAGTTTATTCTTTCTTTTGTTGCCTGTGCTTTTGGGGTCTTACTCATAAAGTCTTTGTCCAGTCCTGCTTCCTGAAGTGTTTCTCCTATGTTTTCTTTTAATAGCCAAAGCAATCCTGAGCAAAAAATAAATAAATAAAATAAAGCTGGAGGAATAACACTAACTGCCTTCAAGTTACACTACAAAGCTACAGTAACCAAAACAGCACGGATGCTTGGACCAATGGAACATTATAAAGAACCCAGAAATTAACCCACATACTTACAGCCAACTGATCTTTGACAAAGGCAACAAGAACATACATTGTGGAAAAGACTGCCTCTTCAATAAATGGTGCTGGGAAAACTGGACATCTACATGTCAAAGAATGAGTCTAGACCTGTACTTCTTGGTATATACCAAAATCAACTCAAAATGGACTACAGTACTATTTTTTAAGACAAGCACTAACATCCTACAAACCATATTTTCTATGGATTGAAGATGATCCGAGAGATTTTGCAAGTGATGGCAAGTATTTCCTGGGCCTGAAAATACATTACTCTAACTATTCTGGTAAAGCTTTAAAATCTGATAATGCCTGATTTTTTTCCCCCCAAATGGTAAAAGAAGATAATCATCATTCATTCTACTGTAGCTAGATGGCAAGTACCCAGCATTAAATATACACCAGATTCAGTGACCTGTTAAAATAAACTGCATTAGTTAGTATTAGCTTTGAGTGCAATGACTTCCAATTTTGTTCAGCTATTTTATCCTAAAAAATCAGGCAAAAATCTCCATAAATTTAATAAGAAAAAAATGGCAAATTTGTCAGCAGAGGTCAAATTATTTTACTGTTTGAAAAGTGTAGACAAAGCTGCAAAGTAATAAAAATGAAAAAATTGGTATATATATTTTATACATTGAAGATACTACAAATCGATTCACCCTACACCCAAAGCTCCCTTTCCCTTGTGTATCCCTGGAACAGAAGCTGTAGAAGCCAAATGTGTGCTTTCAGCCTCTCCATAGCTATTGGTGACTATGTGACAAAGTCCCAGCCAATGAGACACTTGCCAGGGTCTGCAGGTAGACCTGCTTTCCCTTTCTTCTGCCTTGAATGAAGGTGTGACACATACAGATGTGTGGTCACAGTGGCTGTTCTGCTACCATAAATGAGACGAAAGCCAGGAGAACTGCGGTGGCATAATCATCACGGAGTCAGACAAGTTTTGTTTAAAGTTCAAACTAAGGTTATTTTGTTATTAACTGATCTACTACCAACCCCTAATGAATTTAACATTTAAGTAGATTTGGTTGGTTGCTTTTTTAAAACTTGAGTGATCAGATTAAAACTGGACTTACATAATACCCCCAATTTGGGAAAAATAGAAAGTTTTTACCTGCAATATTTCATTTCATAATATTGTCTGGTAGCTGAGAGCACTCTAAAGGTTTGACAGTAGTATGATAATAAATAGTATAATTTACCAAAGAAATTATGGTAGCCAAGTGCTGTGATCGAGTTTTGAATGAGTGATGGGGGGGCACAAATGGTTAAAAAAAGAGGTAGTATGTAGTTAGCGTTCCTGAATTCACTTAGAAAACAGCAATATCATAGAACAATTTGAGTAGTTTACCTCCACCTTGTCTGAAAAAAGTGAAATATTTGTTGTGATAAATTATTCAAGTAAGTATTGTTATCAAAGAAGACTGTATTATACTTTTGGATAAAAAAACCTCAAAAATTAATTAAGGCATCTCCTATAATATAATTTATCCACAGTGCTAGTAAAAACCGAATTACTCCAATAATTGCATAACATTTTATTAACTACATTAAACAGCTTTAGCTTTCTGAAAAGGTTTCTGGTTAAAAGGTTTTTTTTAAGACAGTATTTTTACTAAATACTGTGCTTCTGATAACACTAGTTGAAATGTTTGATTTCTATCTACTTTTATGGAGTATGATAAGTAGGTTACAATTTCTCCTTCTCAAATATAAGATTTCTCTCTCTCAAATACGTATATATATATATATATGTGTATGTCAAAGAATACAACTTTTTCCCAAAGTTTTATTATGATGACACCAAATCTTATTTAAAACAGGTCAGTATACTTGTGATCTTCCACTACCAATTTCCATATAAACTGACTCTCTTATACTATGTATTTTCTTTTCACTGTTTGAACAATATTAGAATTCTATACCCTTCATTTCTGGAAACAAGACTGTTGCTCCAAATAGAGAAGTATGACCTTCTACTGTTGAGAGAAAATACCTTCCCAGTTCTGAATATAAAATACTGTCCTTGGCTTAGGACTCTCTAACTTGATTTAAAATATTCCTGTTTAAAATGCTCCTCTAAACCAGGAGAATATTTTGCCTTCTACCTGGATCCTCTGTCAGGATTTATGAGGGATCTGTCCATCCTGCCTGCTTCTTTGGTCTAGTCTCAGAAGGTCACCCTTCCAGCAACTAACTACTCACCTATGAACTGTACTGACAAAGAACAGAGGTCTTAATGGATCAAATATGTGACCTACAAACATTTATGCTGGGCAATGGTGAGGGTGTTCAGCAGCCTCAGTTGGGCAGCAGGGTGGAACCTGTCCTAGTACTAAACGCTCCAGACCAAATTCCATTCCCACTTGTTCCTCTGTGCCAGGCTGAACCATTCATTCCTTCCACAAATATCTTCTGAGCAACTACAGCTACATTCAATTCCTGTCCACAAGGGGCTCACCAGTGCACAGCTATGTGTCTATGTGACAATCTTATCAACGTTACTAAGTACTGCAATTCTGATTCTACTCCTGCTTTTTTTTCTCTTCTTGACTTGAACCTCTGGGTACTGGTCCCTGTTCACCTTTGACCCATGACTACTATGATATGCTATTTCTTTGAAATCCAGACCACTGGCAACCAACCATCTCTTGTAAGGGAGCTGTCCTCCTAGTACGATCCCTAGTCTTTGGGCCTCTCTAGCCACCACCCCAGACTATCGCAACAAAATGTCATTATAAACACTTAAACCAGGCAAGAAGCATAGTCCGTGGTGTTTGCTACTCAGCCAATCCTGTTTATAGTTCTTTCTATACTATAGCATATGTAAATGCTGATCCGCTGTAATCCAAGTCTCCCTTCCTTGGATCAACCAATCTTGATGGAGAAACTTAAGCATTTTTCTATATTTCACCAGCAAAGCTGTTACAAGTTTTTCCAAACTGTTTTCAGCACAAGGCTCTGAATTGTGAAATGGCAAAATAAGATTTGCATAACAGTCATTTCAAAATTGAAGGAAGGCCTTAACTAGTTTTCAGCTGCTATGCAGCTTGATCTTTGATGTGGTGCTCAGGCGTGCAACCAAGTCCACAGCAAGGTGGCTGCTGACAGAAGAGGTTCTCCATTCTAGCAGCCCGAGAGCACAGGAAACCAGCTAGACTTTGCCTAAACCCTTGAAAGACGCCAACTGCATTTAAAGCTGATGCCTCTTAATCACAAAGTCTGTGAAGCAATTATCACTGTTCCACCACTTTAGAAAGCATCGCAAATACAAACTTGTGAAGTTCAACAAAAGGTCACACTACAAAACATTATCCTGCTGTAAACTCCTTTTCCCAATTTCTACCCCTAATTAAAAAATATGGAAGATATGATTTGAAACAAAAATGTTTTGTTTCTTCCTTTTAAATGAAGTGCCAGAGTGCTTCCTTTATGCCTATAGATTCAAAGTTGTAACATAATGACCAAAAGGGACTGAATGGATATCATCCTCACTGCAACTAACACTTTCCTTTTGCCGAAATTTATATAAACCAAGAATGTGTTAAATACCACAAGACAAATTTCCATTATAATATGACCATAATCTCATATATTTTATCAATATTTAGCAATTGTATCATTAATTATGTAATTGATTATCAAGTATTTTTGAGCACCTAAGTGATGCCCAGCATGCACGTCAGTGTTCTGCTTAACCCATAATAATGATTTACAACTGCAGGTTATTGTGTTTGCGTCTTCTCCAAGTAGATAACACAGCAGAAGGTATGTGAATGTACCAGATTCTTTCCTACCCTCCGTGGACATCAGTCTAATGTAGGTGCTGATGACTAACTGACCAATCATCAAAAGGGACAAATTCTGTGAACACAACCATGGATAAATAGAGTCTTGGGTAGTGATGAAGACAGCGTGAATAGTTAAAATCCAAGTGAAGGTGATGGGGTGAGGGGTGGTAGAAAGAGGAGTAGTTGAAGGATATTCTAAAGAATATTCTGAATTATGAGATATGTCTACGGGGTGGGAAGGAGTGAAGGCAGCAAACACACAGCCTTGGATATTATTCAAAAATAAAAATGACACTGGAAAAAAATGTTTCAGGCCCTGCAAATCATACACTACAATGTAGGTAAATTCTAAACAGGTAACTGTAATGGGTAGTTAGTTATCTTGTGTATTTCAACATACATAGTAACAGCAAGTTCCCAGATTCAAGTAATTTCTTTCCTTTATAATCATCAGAAAAAAAAAAAAAAACAAAAACAAACAAACAAAAAAAAACACCTTTCTGGAAAACTAGGAAATTAAGAAAATTAGAAATTCTACTCAATTTTTCACAAGAGCAGAGTATTTATTACCCCAAATTGTATATTCCACAGGTTAAACAAGCTCTTTCCCTGTAATATCTGTTACATAGAAAAATGAACAAGTAGATACATAAAGGTTTTTTTTAATTACTAGAAAAAGTTTTTTCTACTATTCATTTCATTATAGAACTCAGAGCCCCATGGCTCTCAGTCATTACACATCCTATTAAAATCTCACTAATGTTACACGAATCTTATTTGCAAATGAAGTTGTTACTAAAACCATAAAAGGTCACTGGTTTAAAAGAGGTTTTCTTAACCTTGGCACTACTGACATTAGGGGTGGATAATTCTTTGTTGGGGGTGGGACCCTGTTCATTGCAGGATGCTCATCAAGCATCCCTGCCTCTACACACTAGATGCCTGTATCCCATCCCCTCAGATGTGACAACCAGTATCTCCAGGCACTACCAAATGTACACTGGGGAGCAAAATAGCCCTGGTTGAGAACCAACATTTAAAGCAAGCTGTTCAATTAGAATAATAATCCTAATATTTACATAGCACTATGTACTAGTCACAATTCTAAACACTTTACATATATAAACACATTTAACTTAATTCTCAATAATAACTTTTTTTTACAGATGAAGAATCTGAGGTCCTGGGAGGTTAAGTAACTCGCCCAAGGTCACTGGACACGTAAGTAGCAGAAAAGGAAATAAAATGCAGGGAGTTTAGCTCCAGAGTTATTCTCCTAACTTCGACACTGTACCTGCTAAGATGCAGGAAGAATAAACATAAATAATTATTTTTCATTCAAGACTTTTAGTAGTCTTATAATACTGGTCACCTTAAATACCCCTGGGCTCAGAATACTCATTTTTAAAAATAGGAACAATAATGGGATTAAATAAAAGATACTTTATCAAAGGCACTTAATAAGGCTTCAGCAAAAGTCCTAAGAATGGAATATTATTCCTATTTATCAATACTCCTTACATGAGGAAACATCTTTGCTTTCCTTCCTGTTTATCTATAATAGTAAGAGTTGGCTATACAAAGGAACTACCATAAACCTAGCTTCTTTTGATTTGAGTTACTCCTACCAGAAACCTGAAGCACAAAATACCTCTTAGGTAATAGCTTCTGTTTGTTGAGCACAAATTTCAGCAACAGGCCACACAATTTGCCCATGGCTTTGAGTAACTCTGTGTACACAGGGACCGTGCTTGGCTTCACATACTGTACACACACACAGTACCGAAAAGTAGTAAGTAGAATGAACGACCCCCCCAAAAATGTCCACACCCTAACCCCTGTACTTATGAATATTTTATTTTAGATGGCAAAAAAGAATTGATTGATATAGTGAAAGTTACCTAAGGATAATTAAGATGACCTTAGCACAGAGAAGTTAGACTGGATTATCCAGTGGGTCCAATCTAATCACATAAACCCTTAATTGCAGAGAACACTCTTCAGCTGGGGGTAGAAAAGATGTAGCAGACGGGACAGTCAGAGAGATTCAGTTGAACAGGACTTGATGGGATGTTGCTGATTTGAAAATGGACGAGGTGTGCTCGCTTTGGGAGCACATACACCAAAACTGGAATGATACAGAGAAGATGGCATGGCCCTTGTGCAAGGATGACATGCAAATTTATGGAGTACTCCATATTTTTAAGAGATCTATTGTACAACATGGTGACTGTAGTTAATAAGAACGTATTGTATCCTCAAACATTGCTAAGAGGGTAGATTTAAGTGTTCTCACCATCAAAGGAAAAGTGTATGAAGTAATAGATACGTTAATTAGCTAGATTTAGCCATTCCACAATGTATGCATATTTCAAAACGTCATTATGTACACCATATATATATACACACACATATATGTACACAATTTTTATTTATATGAGTGAATGAAGGAATGAAATGAAAAAATAACAGAGGGGC
Organism: Galeopterus variegatus; assembly: GCF_000696425.1. NCBI lineage: Eukaryota > Metazoa > Chordata > Mammalia > Dermoptera > Cynocephalidae > Galeopterus > Galeopterus variegatus. The sequence continues at coordinate 366,337 of NW_007726207.1, read as the reverse complement.
AACAGTGAGGAGACAGACAGGTGGTTTCAAGGAGCTGAGTCTCCTGGCTTACAGCCAGCAAGGAAATGGGGATCTCAACCCTACAGTTGTAAGCAACTGAATTCTTCCAACTATCTGAATGAACTATAAGCAAATTCTCCCCCCGAGCCTGCAGATAAGGGCCCAGGCCCACTGACATTTCATTTTTGGCCTTATGAGACCCAGAGAAACCAAACAAGCCTGCTCCAACTGTGACCTACAGAACCATGAGATACTGGTTTAATCCACTGAGTTTGTGATAATTTGTTACAGCAGCAAAAGAAAACTAACACACCACACAACATGCCCAAGACAAGGAAGAACAGTAATTCACCCACTGCCATAGCAGGAATTACCAAGTGGCAGATAGGGGTTTAGAATACTGGTCTTTCAAACCCCTAAACTATTCCCTTAAGTAATCAATATCCATATAGGTTTCCTAACATGCAAATAGTATTGCATCCCTTCACTTACCAGCTCCTAATGGCAGCCATGAAAGGTAGGCATTAACAAGTTTTACAGATGAGAAACACCCTCAAAGGCCTCTGTATGCACACAGGGTTGGACTGTTAATAAGTGACAAGGCCAAGAGCTCTTTCATCTCACTGCTTTTGCATACACTGCCTTTAACAGGAAGAATGTAATAAACACAGGGGTTTAAACACAGTGAGTCATAAAAACACAGGGAAAAAAATGATTTTCTGCTGGCAGGGGATAAGAACAGGTAAGAATTTATGGAACGCATAAGATTTAAATCAGGTCTTGATAGACAGGACAGGTATGATTTCAAAAGATGAATGGTAAGACCTGATTATTTTGTAAATTTGGAATCAAATTCTTGTGTATGTGTGTGTTTTAGTTGGTCACCATAAAAGTTAAAGTGTTTGGATTTCATCACATTATGAAGCAGCAATATGGCAGGCTGTTAAATGGTGACCATCTCAGGGCAGGTAAGTTTGGTTCATGAAATGATATTTTGTAGGTATGTTTGTATCACAGTTAATAGAACAACATAAAAAGATGCCAATGTTGGCAAGCTGTCATTTTGAGAAGGTGGAACTTTCTATAGTGTACATATAGCAGAACCCCAGACAATCTGCCTCTGACAAATAAGCCTACGAGAGAAATTCCCAATAAGGTAAATGCAGCAAAGCAGATGTCTGGATGCAGTAGAGATGTTAGGAGACCTCGTGCAGCCAGGCAACCCTCTCCTTTCTATTACTTAGGCGGCTTTGTGCCATGGCTACCTTTGTACTAAAAATCAATACTCCACCCCCTGGCCATAGCTGATTAGACACCTAGCCAAAGCTGGGTCAGATTCTCCACTCTGGGAATTTGGAATTGAGCCTCAGAGATGCTTATTAGAAACTCTACTAGTGTTTAAACTCATTGGCCACGTAAATACGAGGACCAATTTATAGAGACCTTGTTGGCAGAGGAAAGGATAAAGCAGATATGTCTAGAGACAAAAGACTAAGTAGCCCAGGATAAGAAATGAGAAATAGTAGTCTTGTTTCCTGATGCTTTCCATATTTGCAGTTCCTGGCCTTGTGAGGTCTTGCTGCACTTCTTAACCTGGATCCATGAGATGCCCCCTTTATCTTATAATAAATATCTCCTCCCTCCCACCCCAACCTCTCTAACCAAAATTGAGTAGATTTATATTTTTACAAACAAATGGTACCTCATATAAGATTTTTTTTTTAAAGTTCTTAGGGGGCCGGCCCGGTGGCGCACTGCTACAGTGCGCCGCTTGGGAGCGCAGAGGCGCTCCCGCCGAGGGTTTGGATCCCACATACAGACCGGTTCCCACTCACTGGCTGAGCGAGGTGCGGGCGTGACGCAGAGGGTTGCAATCCCGTTGCCGGTCCCGGTCCGGTACAGGCGCGACACTGAGGGTTGCGATCCGTTGCCGGACACGAAAAAAGACAAAAAGGAAAAAAAAAAAAAAATAAAGTTCTTAGGGATCTCTGTTCTAAACACCTAGAAAAACCTGAAGGCTAGGTAAATCTGTCTGCCTTCTCCAAATATGACAGAGTAGCTGGATCCTGCTAAGGAAAAATCAAACTAGTAAGCAGAGGGGGCCATCACAAATCCATGGCTGCCAACCCCAACTGTGTGCTCAAGTGTCCTACAAGCCTTTTGTTTCTCTACTGCCTTCCCATCGTTCCCTGTCATCTTGCAGCTACCACCCCACTTCTCCAGTCCCTTCCACAGCAACCTTCTTATGGTTTCCAACCAGAATGCCACACTGAATCTGCCCCAGTAGGGGTCACCTTCAACCTGCTTGTTACCAAATCCAAAAGACACTTTTCAGTCTGTATCTTGTCTCTAAGCAACACTTGTCACTGCTAACTGAGACTCAGTTCTTAAAATATTAAATATCTAAAAACGTTCCAAGGTGCTACACTCTGCCACTTTTTTTCCTGCATCTCTGATTGCTCCTTCCCTGTCACCTCTTACTCTGTATGTCCCTTAAATGCTGGTGTTCCTCAGGCTTCTAGGCCCTAGCCTCTTCTTTAGGACACTCTATCCCTGAGGGGTCTCATTTACTTCCATGGCTTGATGGTCTCAAGATTGGTATCTCTAGTCTAGACCTCTCTCTGCAGTGCTTGTTGTATATTTCCAACTGCCTATGACATACTTCTTCACCTGGAAATCTTTCTCCTTTAACACACCATACCCCAAACCAGATCCATCACCCTCTCCATTCCCCTTCCTTCCCTGGGATCCTGACCGTCACCCAACCCCTTGTCCAGACCAGGAGTCCACACGCCACCCTTGGTTCCATTTCCTCCCTCACCCTCCTCATCTAAGTGCTCACAAAGTTCTATAAATTTTATTTCTTAAACATCTTGAGGATCTGTTCACTTTCTTTATCTCTACTACCATTTGTGCATGTGGGTCATCTCATCTCTCATCTGGTTTCCTGCTAAGTCCCTGACTCTAGTCATATTTGAAAATGCAAATTTGATATTTTTTCCCCAACTTAAAACCCTCCAATGGCTCCCAGTGATCTTCAGGGTAAAGTCTAAACACCTGGCAGGATCTTTCCCCGCTCTGTTCTGGGGTCCCATGCCGGGCACCCTCTTCTCAGTCTCACTGTGCGGCCTCAGTTCTTCAGCTGCCCTCTGAGCCTTCCCACGCTCCACTCCCTGTCCTGGAGCTCTCCCATCTCGCCCTGCAACTGGCTAACTCCTCTCATCCTCAGGTCTCTCTACTACTTTGCTTCATTTAGAAAGTGTTCCTGAACCCCTCAAATCTGTCAGAGTGACATATTTGCTGTTTACTCCAAGTCTGACAGAACTGTCCCCACCACAGGCCACTTCCCCATCCACGGCACTTGTCACTCTGCCTTTTTATTCTTTACACTTTGGATTCCACATCGGCAATGGCTACATCTGTGTTGCTTACTGTTGTCTCTCCGGTGTCTTGCACAGGTGGTACTTCAAAATATCTGTAGGACTACTGTTGGAAATGATTCTTAATCTGATTTATTAAAGGAAAATAATGTTAAAAATTTTTAAAAATCATTTGGGTGTGAATGATTACTGGATCTCCCCACTTGCTTATACTTTAGAAAGTTATACTGTCTGCGTGTATCTCTTAGGAGCAAATCCAGGCCTTTTTTGCAACTTCTATATAAAACTTGAGTGTCAAGTGAGTAACATATTACTTTTGACTCATAGGATCTTTTTAGGTAATATACCCTACTGTGAATTTAAAATTCAAATTTCATTTGTGTTAATATGGTCATATTTTGTGGAATCTTTTACTTAAAATTAAATAATTGCAGAATTATGTCTTCTAAAATTTAGGAGTTATAGTTGCCCCAAGACTAGAGGGAGAAAAGGAAACAAATTTACATTTTGTTTCTTTCAGTGACTATCATCTTTCTCTCCATTTTGATTTAAACAACTTTCCGGAACTCCCAATTATTTCCATTAATTCTTAAAGCACTATTTTAGATAATTATATACATGCACATAACCATGTATATATTACACATACACATATCATTAAGGTATATACACATACATGAATACATACTAACAAACAGTGCTTAATGTTGAGCACAAAATTACTCTTGAGAGGCTCTTCCAAAGTAAATATGGGTTTTACTTTCAGAATTAAAGCATGTTGTTTGCCGCAAGCTGGGATGGAACAGCGCCAACCCTCACTCCCTGCTTCCTCTACTTTCCTCTCAGGCACAGAGGTGACTGTGGTAGGAGTTCCATTCTTTAGTCAAGATGGGTAAGATCTTCAAGGACGCCAGGACCCCAGGGGCTGCGGGGGCCCAGAGAGACTGCATGTGAGGGTCAGAGAGACCTGAGTTCAAATCTCCAGTGAGGCACAAGGGAGCTGTGCCACCCTGGGCAATTGGCTTAACCCTTTTTGACCTCAATTTCCTATATGTAAAATGGGAAAAATAATACTAAATTCATAGGGTTATTCAGAGAATAAAACGAGAATACATATGTGAAGTGGTTAGCATATTGCCCAACAAGAAGTAAACACTTACGTTGTAGTTACTTGCAAACTCTTCACCACTCTAGAATTGAAATTGCAGATAAAGGAGACAAAATCTATGCAAAGATAAGGTTTTAAAAATCTAATTATTGGTTGCTTTAATTATGTATAGATCAAGCTACATAGAAACTCAGTTAAGGAGACATTCTCCGAACAAGAATAACAAACTCATTATTAGGAGAAAGAAGGAGCATATTGTAGAGTATAACTGAGAAGCTGTACTTTTCATTAAATGTGTGGTCTTAACCGCTACTTCTATTTTATACCAAGAGAAAATGGGAAAATTATCAGGCATTATTATTGTGGTTGTTATTCATAAGTCAAATATACCTGCAAATTAATAGCTGAGGTTTAAGAGTCTATCAAGGAATAGGATTCTTATTTTAAATATTAAGGCAAAATTCTATTTAAAAGAGAAATATATAACTTGGAGCCTTGTTACAGAACAATGGAAATCTCTGGGGGTACATTATATTCAACAGACACTCTTTTACAGCTATTGATGAGTTCTGTCTCCCTGAGATTTGCAAAGACAGGGTACTCCAGAGTGAAGTACAGGAGCAGTGATCTCACCCTGAATGGAGGAAGAACTTTCCCTCCCTGCCCGCTTGGTTTACCACCTTCATATCAGCCCCTGAAAGTGCTGTCTGCAAAAATTCCCCAGCGTTTTGGAAAACACTAGCAACATCACGTGATGCATGTGATTTCAAATCAATCAAAGGCATTACTTCTTGAGATAGCTTTTGAGCAATTCTACTGAGAGCCAAAGGCCCACAATATGCTAACCAATCATGTAACTGGACAGCTTCCTCCCTCAGGAATTCTAAAAAGTAGCAGCCAGTGCCTGGCAGGTCGGGAGAAAGGTGATCTGTCTGCATGCCAGTGGTAATATCTGGAATTCACCTCTCAAGGTTCCAGGAAGTGACATCGCTGCTCAGTCCCTGCTGACAACCACAGTCAATTCTTGATTATTAGGGTAACTAGTAACCTGACGTGTAATTTTTATAATCCCACTTCTACTACTCTTCTATCACTGACCTTTACACCATTAGCACCACCTCTCTCTGAGAGAAAACATAAAAGGATGGAAGATGATTAACAGCATGGATCAAAAAAAAAAAATGACAGGAAAACAGAGGTAATACGAAATTAAGCTAAGTTAGGAAAGCTAAAACTAACACCTGATTACCTGTGGCATATTTGACTACAAAATCATAAAATTCTATTACTACCTCAGTCAACAGTAGAGAATTTAGGTCAAAACTTTTTTCAAGAATACATACATCCAGAGTAGTTTTCCTAATGAGGAATCTGCAACTGGTTAACTCAGACTAATACCTGGTATTACAGTTTGTCAAACTTCTTCCTAGCCCTCAAAGAAGTACCTTCTAGATGCCTAAATTCTAGCTCGTTTACATTACGAAAACCTAGAGTGTAATTCTCCAGATCACAGGTGGGTGGAGAACTACAACCACAGAAGCAAATACTATACACTGAATTCCCAGATTTACAGGTACATTCTAATGGGACAAAAGTGTATATTAAACATTAAGAAAGAAAGAAATGAACAGCATCCCCCCGCCCCCCCACCCCCCAAGGCAACTGTTTTTAAACCTCTATTTCAGTTCATCTTACCCTGCTATACCCTGGAATAAGACTCTTTCCTAAATTTATAAAATTACCACGGTCTGTTTTCAATCAAATTTAGAAACATTTGACAAGGCATGGAAAATAAAAAAAAAAAAAAAAAAAAACCCCCCCCCCCCCCCCCCCCCCCCCCCAAGGCAACTGTTTTTAAACCTCTATTTCAGTTCATCTTACCCTGCTATACCCTGGAATAAGACTCTTTCCTAAATTTATAAAATTACCACGGTCTGTTTTCAATCAAATTTAGAAACATTTGACAAGGCATGGAAAATAAAAAGAAATACCCTTTGATTTTAGCTTTTCTTATTTTCTTCACCACCAACAGCAAGCAGACTTAAAATTCTATGATTGAAAAATACAGACCTGGGAGGATTAAAAAATGATAGGAAAAAAGGAGACCAAAATATACTCACCCCCAGCAAAGAAGACCTTTACCTCTTTACATTAATCAGTTCTTATTACATAATTTGTGCTTTGAACTCTAACATAAAATAATTTAAAAAATTAAAAATACCATAGATTAAAGGCTTTCTATTATTTTAGGATGAATCATAGTAACTTAAGTGTCACCTCATATGTTAAGAGTAAAAGCATCCAAAATGTTCAAAAAGTCTTTAAGAGTATAATGTTTTAATAAAAGGAAGTAAACTTTTAGAACATTAGTTCATGTTCTGTTTCCAAATCTAATCCTTGAGGCATAAACTACAAAGTTAATAAAGAGCAGATTAAAACCAACCAAGAACAAATTATTAAATTAGTCTTCCATTTCACTCTTCAATTCTTTTTTAAATGGACTAAGATTTTCTGCTGCCAATTTAGTTAAAGCTGTAGCAGCTCTAATAATCAATGGATATTATCACAAAAGGTGTAGATACATCCTAAAATGAAAGTACCATATGCTTAATTATTGAGCTAATTTACACGTGAAGCTATCTCTGAATGAAACATTTTCAGCTTTTCGACTCACAAAATATTTCTTTCTGTGCCCTGAAGGTACTTCTCCACATTTCACTCTGTTCCCCAGCTTTCCTTCCTTCCCCCTCAAATCTGCGTGTTTGAGTGACACCAAGCCAGGAAGTCAGAGGTAACCAGACACTGATGAATGAATGAGAAACCGCTCTCTCTGTTTAACACCCTCTCTATGGTTTTCCTGAGGATGAGCATTATTTCTGAGAAATAACAGTTGCGAAAAGGCAAAACAATTACTTACTTTCTGGCCACAGGAAGCAGGGATTTTGGCAACAACAACTAAAACGGGAGGCAACGATAGAAAATACCAGCTATTGGTCAATACAGCAATACTGCAGCCAAAACTTGCTTTTCTTTCCTGGAAATGATTTCCTGAATACAATTTACTTGCCAATCCCTTTTCTTAACAAAAGCTCAAGCTTATTACTCCCACCAATACCCAGATGCTAATAAATAAATACTATTTATTGAATAATGCTACTTGCCAGGCATTGTGCTGAGAGATTCACATACATTTTCTATTTTATTTCTTACAACTCCACAAAAGAGAATTGTTAACCCCATTTCACAGGCGTGGAAAGGGAGGTTCAGAGGTATTTCCACTTTGCCACACTGCTTCACAGTCTAACCAGGTTGTAAAGAATTTTGGTGATATACTTAAATTGTTTCTCATTTTGGTAAAATTTAAGATGAATTGCTTCTACTGTCAAATTCTGGGCCATGAACCTATGGGATAGAAAAAGGTGTTCTAACTCTTAGGGAGTCTGAGACCTAACTGGAAGGTAACATTTATGCTCATGACATTAGTGACACACGGATCAAAGACAGAAACAATCAATGACATGGGGATTTGGAGAAGGGAGGGATCTGTAGAGGTTGGGAATATAGAGAGGGCTCCATGAGGACACGGATATGAGCAAATGAGAGGACATGAAGAGGAATGATGTAAGTAAGGCAAAGTCCTATACGAGATGTATTTTGGAGACAGTAACTATGCAAGTGAAACAGAGTACTTCCCAGTAAAAAACAGGAAATATGACTCAGGAAGCTAAATAGGTAAAAAAAACACTATGGATACCAAGCTAAGTAGTTGTGACTTCATTCTAGGGCAATGTTTTTCAAACTGAAGTCATTGGATCAGCAGCACCTGCATCACCTGGGAATATGTTGAAAATGCAAATTCTGGGGCCCACCCAGACTTACAGAATCAGAAGCTCTGGGGACAGAGCTCAGCAATCTGTGTTTCAATGTGCCCTCCAGGTGATGCTGATGCATGTTAAAGTTTGAATCACTGCTTTATAGGACATGGAAGACCACTAAAACCTCTGAGTCAGGCAACATGAGAGAAGTGGTATTTTAGGAAGAGTAATCTAATGGTAACCTGCAGAATGGATTGGAAAAGGGACCATTTGCAAATTCACAAAATTCACAGAGCCTCCACCAGCACTTTTCAGGAGATACAATATTAAGTTGGGAAACAGAAAACCAATGTTCTTTCTCATTCTCGATATATCACCCCTTCTTACTGAGACCATGTTTATGAAATTCTGATTTCTGCAGCAGAAAATAACACCTAACCTATGACTTTTCATTGCAGTGTAGTACTTGTAAGCATTACTTATTAAAACACTTTTGCCTCTCTAAAATTTTTGCTGGAATGGGGAGAAAAAGAACCAAACCAACTTTAATTAGGTGTATCATGTATAAAATTGAAATATAAGAAAAATGGCAGCTCTTATGAAATACAGTCCACTACTCTAGACAAAAATGAACAGAAATGAATGAGGACTCTACCTAATTTAAAAATCATGTACCTGAAAAACAGAATGCTGGCCATAAATATAAAGCAGACTGATTTTTCAACAAAACAACAGAACTTTCAAGTAAGTGTTGACCTTTAAAGGACGCTCACAATTATCTATACTTATTTCAGCAACTTTACATGTCCTCAAAAGGTTTTTTTCGAACCACTTTCACAGTCAGATTAAAAGTCACATAACGAAATGACTACATTTTTCATTTTATAAATCATTCTGAAAAACAACTTTAAAACCAGAAAAGGTATTTCCTATATTCATTACTCTCTTTATTCACTAGATCAGATTCGGAACGACTTTTGACTGTTGTAAAATAGTCAAATTTCCCCTCAAAAGACAACGTTTTGCAGCCCTAGGAGAAAGGGCTCCAAAGATGAGTGGACACCACTTTCAAATATTTGGTTGCTTAAAAGGGGGTCACACTTAACCTGAATAACCTCTGCTGGTATGTTTGTTTAAAAAAGCGTATTCATTCAACAAATATTTCCTGGGTCCTATTATGGACAAGGTCCAGAGCTAGCTGACCTACTGGACATATGGACGAATAAGGGGAAGTTCTTTCTCCTGTCCTAAACATGTTCTGGGAGAGACTGATGACTATAAAGAGCCAATGTCACAGAAATTCTGTATTCCTGGAGTAAGAGAAAATAGAAGTATTTCTACACTGTGGCTCTATCTTATTACTGATGAAATAGTTTTAAAAAATCATAATTTTTACTCACCTAACTATTAAAAAGGCTTTTGACAATAATTAATAATTCACCTTCATTTTTTTATTCTCCTCAAAATCCCCTCCACCCATTTTTTTTAAAGCTACTGAGTTCTTCATTACATATTCTATGTTAAGTAACCCCAGAAGGATTAAATAATGAAGACTAACCAAAGTGCTTAATAAGTGAGTGTATACAATGTATTAAATGCACGCCAATTTTAAAATACCCTTTTTACTACAAAAAGTTCCTTTTACACTTCTTAATAAGGATGCCTCATAAAATTGCTGACTCGGTCTAATAACTCCTTAAATCACAATATGGACTGCTTTGGCATTTCTAATTATGAGCTGAAAATCTGCAGTTGACTAGATGTACCATTCAACTGCTAGTTCACTACAAAAATAACCTGTCTCAGAAAACAGAATCCTAAATATTCTAAAATTACTATCATCTTAAGCCACAATTTATTAAAATAATATAGTACCTTTATGTCAATCGTTATTCATGTTAACATAGTCTCAAAGCCAAATTTAAATAGTTCTGGCATTTGGCAGACTTTTATGAACTAACAAAGGTCAGAATATAAATACACTTTGAAATGTACAACTCTTCATTATCTTAAAAAGCATGACTAAAAACACTTGATTTTAAGGATCTAGCAAAAAACAAACAAACACACAGCCCCAATTTCATAAACAAATCATGCTTTTCTTTTACTTAAAAATAAAACACCTTAAACAAAATGTATGTTTATCCTATTTAAAACACTAAAGGCTTCTAACATACAAAAGACTAGCCTGCCCCTTCAAACATAAGAATGTATTGTGCTATAAAATATTATGAACGATGTCCTTGTAGTTAATTTTTCTTCTTTAAGAATTAAGCTTTGTAAGACTTGCCATTTTCTAGCATCATTAAAAACACATCTGAAATTCTATTTGGACTATATTTGATCTTCATCTATGATCTTAAAATATTAGGAAACCATCCTGATAAATTCTAAGAAGAGAAAGATCCTTTCCCAGATCTCCAGAGAGGCTAATACCTTCCTCAAATATCTGATGCAAATCCCAACTATAACTTAAAAATGAAGACGAGCTGATGGAAGCTGGCTGGGTCTTAACTGAAGGAAAGTGGGCTGTGGGCTGTCCCAAGGTGCCTGGTAAGTACTACTGTCAACAAAGCATACATTTTATCCTAGGTGCCCAACCCACGGAAGAAGTCAATTTTGTTGTAACTTTTCTTTATTAAATCCTATCTATCACCTCCAGGACTCTGCCTCTCTCAGGAGTCCACATCTGTCCAGCCAGCTTGCCAGATCCACCTCCTGGGATATCCCACTCCTTAGGCCTCCAAGCTCTGCCTTCTTCCCAGTCCTGCTCCCTTAAAAACTTCCTTGTTCTATACAATTCACAATAAGGAAATGCAACTAGCCAACCAACACGAGAGAAAATGTTGATCAAAGAAAGGTGAATTAAAAATACATGATACTGTTTCATCATCTATGAAATTCATAAAGATTCAAGAGACTTTCATTCATTACATTACAGGTAGGAGTATAAATGGCCTTTGGAAAATTATCCTTCAAAATGTACTACTATTTTTTGGCCCATTTATTTCCCCTTCTAGAAATTTAAGGGGAAATCTACTTATGGGGAGTTGGGGGGGTGCTATGAATTGACTGTCCCCGCCAAACTCATTGAAGCTTGAACTGTGTCTGCCAAGTTTTATGTATTAGAAACTTGGCCCCCACTGTGACTGTTGGGAGGTAATTGAAAGGTGGGACCTTGAAGAGGTGATTAGATAATAGGACCAAGCCATACTGAATGGATTAATAATGGTGGTCATGGGTGTGGTTCTGAAGGCTTTAAAAGGAGAGCCCGTGAGAGTCTCTCTCTCTCTGCTCCACCATTTTCTGCCACGTGAGACCCCTGCACTGCTGTAAAGCCGCCACCAAACAAGACCCTCCCAGATGTGTTCCCTGGACTTTGGACTTCCCAGCTTCTGAAACTATAAGCAACAAATTTCATTTTCTTTATAAATTACCCAGTACCAGGTATTTTGTTACAAGCAACAGAAATGGACTAATATAGAGGGGCAATAAAAAGTGAGATGGAAACGTACTGGACAAAAGGTGTTGTTTAATCTCAGCGTTTCTTATAAAAACAAAAACCTGGGCATAACCTAAATGTTCAGGTCCAAAGAAATGGTTAAATAAAGTATGATGCTTCTATTTCATATATAATACTATAATAAAAATGATACTTCAAAAGAAAATGAAAAAACATGATTTTAGTGTGGTTATAACTGTGGGGAAAATAAACTTATATGTTGGGGAAGGGTAGTGTTGACACTACTTATGACCAAATGATAGAACTGTGAAGGACTGTTTTTCTTTTTTCTACTTCAGTGTGCTTTTGAAATTTTCTTTCCCAAGCAGGCATTAATTTATAATGAAATAACACAGTGAAAGATACTTGATTCTTTTACAAACTTATTCTATCCCTTGCTTAGACAAATCTGAAAGTACAGTAATTTCTGCTGAGCAACTTTAGTGATACACCTTTACCAGCAGCCTTTAAGAAGCAATACATCAACTAAAGGGAAGCACTGATGGTGAAATTTCAGGCAACTGGAAATGAGATTTTGAGACTGCTTATACACCCATGTGCTGCCCTAATCAATCCACAGGTCTGTCCTTTCACCTTATGCCCTGACAGAGATACAGTGAGGAAACTCACCCTTTTCATAGCTCCAGCATCTATGAGGCGGGGTCTTCAAAAAGTTCGTGGAAAGATTTATATTAACTTTTAATTACATTTTTCTATGAACTTTCTAAAGTACCCTCGTATTACTGTGAAAGAGGAACTGGGGTCAGACGATCATGTCCCAAACGTAAGCCCAGAGAAGCTGGACATGCCACCCCAGCCTGGGCCAAGATCCCTGGCCACCTATCTCTCAGACCTCCTTATTCCTTAGAAGTGTTCCTCAAGCGACCTTGAAAAGATCATTCATCGAGGAAGGATTTGGCAGAAATGGAGATTTCAGCAATAGCTATCGGTCTATGATGACTTGAGTTCATGTCTCCACCACAGTCATTCATAGGCCTGTGTACATTAATTATTGCCACACCCTTGCCTATAAATGCCTAGCACAGACAAACAGACTTCCCCGCCAGCACTGCAACAAAGATTGTTTTAGACTGTGATGTGCTGTTTTATTAAGCCAGTCTTTCAGAAACTGGCGTCCTTTATTAGGTTTTCATTCCCTCATTTCCTTGCATTCTCTCATACTAAGTTGCTCACACTAGACACCCCCACACAAGGAAATGGAGATAGGACAATCTAACTGGAGACCCACATATGAATACATGAAAAATGCAAATCGAACTGAATATAATATGGTCTGAGTGTCACTTGTATGAGGATGTAGAACAAGAGAGATCAGAAAGCAGCACAGCAAATCAGGAACTAGGCTTTCAATACATTTAATAGCCAGTGAGACAAATGGACTGACAGAAAAGCAAGAGTAAAGGGGCCATTCTAGTTACCAAAGACAAATAAATACAAAGGATACCTGTGCTTTTTAACTTTATTATCTCTGCTCTGGATTATCTGCAGGACTGCTGGGCTCTAATGTACCTAAAGCAACTGCTAGAGTATTCATGACAGAAATGAGGGCTGTGACTTTTAAATGCTCTTAAGCCTTAATCTCATTTGTTTTTTTTTTTCCCAACTACCTAATGATCACAGAAGTCTTTATCAGGACTCAGTGGGGGTAAGGCAGTGCTGCCGCATTCTTCAGAGCAAAGGAATTAGACAGGACTGCTTTCTCAGGCAATACCTTACCCAAGCAAAGATGTTCCATTTCCCTCTTGGATGGTCTCAGCAGGGTTTCTGGCTGTTGGCTTGCCATTCAGAGGGAGGAGGGAGGGCCCAGCCAGCCAGTCTCCAAAGCACATGCTCTCATTACGGTCAAGATTATCACAGGCTAAGCGGGGCCTGGGCTCTTAGAAGTAGTTCCCAGCTCTGTCATTCATAAACTGGGGAATCTCAGGAAGTCACAGCTCATCAGGCCCTATTTCTCATATGCAAAATGAGTCTTGGGTCTCAGGATCTCAGAGGTCCTTCTGGGCCTGAAACCCTAATAAATCTAAATTCAATGTGAAGCTCTCAAAAAGGCCAAACTTTCTGAGCTACAAAATACAATTGATATGTGCAAACTTTGACTATAAGGTGAGCTCTAATTATAGAATTTATCATAATTATATAAGTTTTGTCATGTCTAAAGTAATTTTCTCCTCACTTCTTAAAAACATTCCTCCAAAGACAAAACAGGTTTAAATTCACATTACTCAATCTCTCTTTTTCTCTTGGGGAGTAATTTCAATGCTTAAGGAGGTAACTTGACTGACTACTCTGAGAAAATGGCACTTCAGCAACAAGCACATTTAACTGGGAGAAAGAGACAAATTAATTCTTTAACACATATTTTGAAATACAGAAGCTACAGAAGTATATGCGGTAAGTGTACAATTTTAAAGATATTTAGTTTTTTGGAATTTGGCAGGAATCTGAGAAAATCAGGGTTGAAGTTGGCCAGTTAGTTCAGTTGGTAAGAGTGAGGTGCTGGTAACACCAGTGTCCAGGGTTTGAATTCCTGTACTGGTCAGCCACCAAAAAATAAAAATAAAAATATCAGAGTTGACTGTAGCACAATAAAATCATAGCTATTTGGAAAGATCGTTTTTTTTTTTTTCCTTTTTGTCTTTTTTACTGACCGGTAACGGGATCGCAACCCTCGGTGTTGTGCCCACACCGCACTCAGCCAGTGAGCGGGAACCGGTCTCCACATGGGATCTCAACCGTCGGCGGGAGCGCCACCTCGCTCCCAAGTGGTGCACTCTCCAGTGCGCCACCGGGCCGGCCCGGAAAGATCATTTTGATGAACTGGAAACGTATCCCTTTAAGCGCCAAAACTTAATTTTAACTATTTTTTTTTCTTCCTTTTTGTCTTTTTTACTGACCGGTAACGGGATCGCAACCCTCGGTGTTGCGCCCGCACCGCGCTCAGCCAGTGAGCGGGAACCGGTCTCCACATGGGATCCGAACCCTCGGCGGGAGCGCCGCCTCGCTCCCAAGCGGCGCACTCTCCAGTGCGCCTCTGGGCCAGCCCTAATTTTAACTATTTTTGATAATATTTTGAAACATCATTAACCACTTCCTCGATTTACTGAACAGTATATGGAACAGTGTAATCTTGGCTTGATGGCTTTAGGTGGTGACCAGTAACAGTAATAATAGCAAGTAGCATTTATTGTGCACCCACTGCATGCCTGATTATCATTCTAAGTGCTACATGTGGATGATCACATTTAAGCTTCAGGATCCAACAAAGTGGGTACCGTTACTATCCCCACTTTACAAATGAGGAAACTGAAGCTCTGAGAGTTTAATTTGCTCTAGGTCACAAAGCTAGTGAGTGGTAGAGGCCAGATCCAGACCCAGGTAATCTGAGTCCAGAACCTGTCCTTCTAACCACCACACTGCTGCAAATGGATGGAGCAGACACAGATAATGGCACACAAACAGAGAATCTCTGGGATCTACCCAGGTGGAGAGAATGGCCCACAGACTGGTGTGATTTTTAAATGTATGTCTACTTTTAAAAAAAATACAGTCCTTCAGGTTAGCTGTCAAATGTTCTGTTATCTATAGTACAATGTCAGAAGAGCACATACATTCACAGCTCGGAAGGTCTCCCCCAAGTCATCATATTTCTCTGGACACTCCCTCCCCCACTTTGTATAAACAGCAACTCTCTCTTCCTCTCTGCCTTCCTTCTGTTTCCCCACTTCTCTTTATAAAGAATGTTCAGCTGAATGATTACAAATGTCTCTGCTTCCTGCAGAGATCTTTATAAAGAGATAAAAGATGTCATGTCAAACTTTGCCTGGGCAGCTTTAAAAAGTCTAAATCATGCCACTAGTAAGATTTTTTTTTAATTGCCTTATTAAAAACTAATATGAGGTCAAATATATACCACAACATAATTGTACGATGTATCTTCAAAACATTCATGGCAAGATCTGCATTATCTTTTAATTGCATTTTTCCACAAAATTTTTGAAGTACCCTCTTATGTGTTTTGTACTTACGCTACATTAGTGTCTGCAAATAATGAATATGGACAATTTATACACTTCTCTGGAGTTTTATTTAGGAGGCAAGCTGTGTGGGGGACAGCGTGCAACACTCACTGAAGATCAGGACTTCCATTCTCAACTCAACTCTTGCCACTAACTGGAGATATGACTTCTAGAACAATCTTTGTATCTCAGTTGCCTCCATGGTAAAATGAATAAGCTGAGCTATCTCTAAGGTCTCATCCAGCTAAAATACTTTATGACTTAGAGATATGTTTAGTTTTAAAAATCAGAGATTTAATGTTATCATTTTTATTGCATAACAGGAAAAATATTGCAGAGTTTGGGTAAACGGTCTTTTAACAGATTGAGGGGTTGGCAATGGAGCATTAGAGGTAGTTCAATTACTGAATACCAAAATCAAGGCACTAGGCTAAGAACCCTGAGGGAAAAGTCAAAATTTACTTCCTCCTAAAAAGTAATCTCTTACCTAAACTTCGAAACATAAGTGTTTCTTTTCTATGTAGAGGAGAGGCCGTTTTTGCCAATCATTACACAGTGCCTCTGGAACCCATAGTGGCTGCTTCTATTTTGACCAATTGAAACTCATCTTTGACAAACAGCTACATGTTTATGATTTTGTAGGTACTGAGGAAATTAAAAGGTCACAGGTGCTCTACTGGGGTAGGGGGTGTAAGAAGTTTCCAGTGCAATTCTGACCTACCCTGCACATTTAGCCCTCATCACTCACACAAATCTGTAGGTATTCTTTCCCTCTGACCTCGAGACCCATGCTTAAAACTCTCTTTAATAAAGAATTCACAGGACCATAGCTTATGAAATAACTTAATTAAATAATTTGTACTACCATAGCTTATGAAATAATCTAATTCAAATATGTTAGTTCTCCAATGAATTCCAACAAATTCGGATCTCATATGAAGGCACTTTTTACACATGTGAAATACTAGCATAAATTTCTCATGATGGTTTAGTTAATTAGTTCACCTAAAAAACACAGACACACTGATTCAAAAATGAATTTTTAAGCCTCTTTTCATACCTTTAACTGGGTTCTAAGTCCTATGTACAGCTCCTTTATATGAATCTTAGTTGCCTGATAAGAGGAAGACAGAATACTCCTCTCGAATAAATTATCTATAGCTTACAGAAAATTAAGCTGAACATAATTAACCATCCATTAACCATCTTTTCTTGCTTTTGTATATTAATGTTCAACAGTCAGCATCCACTCCAGCACTTACACTGCTGGAATCTTAATTTATTCATCTGCTTATTAAAGAGAGAAACCTTTACAAACACTCCAGGCTCCCTCTGCTCTGGGGAATGGCCTCTGAGTAGGGCAATCTCACACTGGCCTACATTCAGCATGTAGAGTGTCATGGAGCAGGGCGAGTGGCTGAACAGGCAAGCAACCATGGGTGTCTCTAAGTTATTTTGTAAATATTATTTTTCGGACCAGAACTACCCATACTAATAAACTGGAGAATTAAATTTCAAAATAAAAGTGTTTTTGTGTGGGGGTGTGTTTTAATCTGACAAGGTAGATTATTCTCACATCTGGTCTTTACCAAAAGGGTTAATTGTTGTTAACATAAATTATATACTCAAGGCTTTATACCTAAGGCTAGTGTAAAATATAATAAGAGTATATTTTAACCATTAACCACCGATATGAAAATTTTCTTTAAATTTATGATTATACAAATACATCTGGAATGAAGAACTAAAGCCTTATTTTGAGAAACAGTGAGACGACAATTGTGATCCCACAGCTGACGGGTTCTGAAACCTTACATGTCAGAACCAAGGCCGCCAGCCTGCACATACCCCGCTCCTCAGTTAGGTTGATGAGGATTCCAGTCTGAGATGGGAAGAATCCCCTCCGACAATTTGTCTTCAGCCCCTAGTACTCAGGACTCCCTTGTAATTCCCAGAAATGGAAAAATAAAATGTTCATCCTCCAAGTTAGGTTAGGGCCCTAATCCTACAGGGCTAAAAATGCTTCCTGATTTTTAAAAAGGGATGGAGTAGAAGGGGAAATGGACTATTAAAAACAACAACAACACAAAAACATGGGGCTATTTTAACTTCTGTGCTTCATTATTCTAATACTGCTTTTTAAAGCTAAGGGCAACTTTGGTATAATTTTAAGAAGACTGAACTCATGAAAATAAATATGCACTATGTATGTCTTATAAATTTCAGGGAAATTCCAGAGTTAATTTATTTACAAAGTTTTCCTGGGGGTCGGGAAAGGAAAATCTTAAGTTTAATTTTAAGTTTTACATCAAAGATTTACCGTCCATCAAATTAGTAGTAAATTTGTAAAGAGTGCTAGGCAATGTCCTATTTGAAATTAGCAGAATATTTCCCCTAAGACACAAATTTGTTAAAAATGTACCACAATACCAGTCACATAATTGTGTTGGCAATATAAAAAATAGTATTGACTGCCTTTGAATCAAATTTACAAAATAAAAGTTTAACTCACATTACGGTCAAAGCTCCCACCAAGTTAGATCTTCTGAATTTTAACTACAAAAGGGGTTAGTACATTCAGATGTGATGGAGAACCTAAATATAAAGAGAAGTAAAAAATATGGGAACAATAAAGACCACCACCAAGGCAAAGATCCATTGGTCCATGATAAGAAGTCCATAGTGGTGCCTGAAACTGAATCTAAATCTGTAAAGTTAAAGTCCAGTGCCCCATTCATAACAGGCAACCACTCTTTCCTCTCTGAAACCAAACACGTACAGCACAGCTTCAGAATAGCATGAGTTACTTTTTTTTTTCTTTTGGTTTATGAAGGAATACATCTGCCTACACTAATCTGATGGAAAATCACAATCCATTTCTCCCCATTAGTCTTTGGGTAAATACTGAAGCTAATTATGCTGACTCTTTTGGGTCTCAAGGCAACGTGGAATTTTAAAGAACAAATTTACTTCCACCACTTTATGCAATACTGGGCAGTTTCAAAACTTCTAGGTGCTAAGATGTTAGCACCACACTGACACAGAGGCTACATAAATTTCTTTACCTTTCTTTTTCCTTCTTTCTTTTTTTTTAAAAAAAAAGATGACCGGTACGGGGATCTTAACCCTTGACTTGGTGTTGTCAGTACCACGCTCTCCCAAGTGGGTCACCGGCCATTCCTGTCATAGGGATCCAAACCCGCAGCCTTGGTGTTACCAGCACCACACTCTCCCAAGTGAGCCATGGGCTGGCCCTAAATTTCTTTTACACAGTTAATTAAGACCTTTTGATTTAAAGACACAGATAACATGGATCTAATAGGGACAGATATGCTGTCCTGAACTAACTGCTACTGTCCCACTGCTGCTGCTCTAAATGCACTTATGATCACTATTGGTCAGTACAACAGCTTTTTAACATCTATTCATCTCTAGTATTTAAAATCTTTTCCTCAGACAGCTGTGACCTCCACTAAGTGGCAGCTCATATGAATTTACAGGCATGATATGCACAAATCATGCTCTTTAAATTTAAGGGAAACAAGTAGGTACAGATCATTTGGGGTTAATTTTCTATGGTTTAGGTTAGATATTTTTAAGGAGTCTGGGAAGATGTTTCCTAAGAGGTAGAGCTTTGTTCCACCTTCCTGGTTTGGTAGCACTGACAGGATTTCATGGAGAATGGAAACTGGTAGACAGAAGTTGTCCAGGAGAGTAGAATGCATTCTACCAAGCCTGGGAGGGTTCCATGCCTGAGAAGGAGTCTCAGAGAAGCAGAAAGGCTGATGGAATGTGGAAGGAAGCTATCTGCACAGCAGAGATGAAAGCATTCTTCCTAGAATAAACTAAGAGAGACCCAATCCACTTTAACTTGCTCAATTACAGCTCAACCAAATTCATCTGGTCTTACATTAAAGTCACAAATCCTATGACAATTGAGCTGCCTCCATTCTGCAGCCACTTAAGCTAAATACCACTTCACCACCTCAAAATTGTTTACTCTCTGAAAATGGGATTATGAAGCTTCTTTTCTTGATTACCTACCCAATATCAAAACACAGAATTTATTTTCACAGAGACTCTGTGTTTTATTTTTTAAAATGGCAACACCCTACTTCCATTCATAATGTATTTTTAAAAACTGAACCAAGATTTGGGATGAGATGCTTTTAATATGGTTCCTACAGCTCTCGATTTTATGAAAAACCCAGGCCAGCACAGTTGCACAGACGGGAGTAGTTCTGGAAGGAGGCATGTCCACAGAGAGCCTGGTGACTGGTGAATGTGAGGAAGTATAGGCTTTAGGCTTCAAGTCCTAACTTGCTCACTAACTGGTTCTGAAGCTGTGGTCCTTTGGACTTTCATCTTTAAAATGACAGTCTCAAATGATTTTTAAGGTCCCCTTCAGCTTTAAGCTGGTCACGAACTGGCCACATGTTACAAGTTCTAACTGAAAATTACAAGAAAGAAATAACAAGACTTATCAAAGTCCGTGTTTGTCCTAGATTAAGTTTGTCATCACTGTGCTGCTGTGGAGGCAAACCTGTTGCATCACACAGAATACCCTATTTCTGGCTGTGCACTACTAGAGAAACAAGAGGCAGCAGACTAGCTTTTTCAATTGACATTTTTAAAAAATGTAAACACCATTATTCCTCTTATAGTGGGCAGTTCTCCAGTTTCACCTTTACAGTCTGTAAGTACACACACAACGCCACCTGGCAGAATGGGGCCACATGACTGAACGCAGGGAAGTGCTGGCTTGCTGCTAGAACATTTTTATCACGCGTGATAGATGCCTTGTGTTTACATTCAAGCTTCATTTTAAAGCCACGTCCAAGCCTTACGAGGGAGCTGTTTAGTACCTTCAATGTTACTGTTCTCAGGTACAATTTAACCGTGTAGCGGCCAGTGAAGGAGGTTTGTCTATCACCTGCTCAGGTATTTTACCTACCTCCCATGGTTTATGCTCACCCGAGCATGTAAGTTAAAAGCAACGGGATATATACAACCTCAGATCTTAATTGGCCACATCTACTAGCATACCGAAAAAAAGAAAAAGAAAGAGCCTTTGACACAGCACCTGGTGGAAGGGGAAAACCTCCATCTCCCCCTACACTGTGCTACTGCAGTCTTACAAGATTCAAAGGTTTGCCTCTTCTCCCTGAAAAACATGGCCCGTTGGGAGGGATTTCTGGCAGATGCACTCACCTCTTTGATCTTTGCCCTCTTCTCGCGGACGGCGTCGTCGGCGGGCTCCCTGCTCTCCACCCCGATGGGGGGCACGAAGTCCACCCGGGGCAGCCCCCTGTGCGGTGTCTTGTCACGCAGCTGGTCCTGGGCCACCTTCTCCTTATCCAGCAGGATGTCTCTCTGGATCTCCTCCGGCAGCTTCTGCAGGGTCTCCTTGGCTTCCCTGAGAGCCCGCTCGTGGTTTTCGCGGATCCTGGCCAAGTTGTCCTCCAGGGCTGCCGCCGGGTCCCCGGGCGCGCCCTCCTCGCGGCGCCGGGTTCGCCCCTCCGCCGCGTCTTCGGCGCGTGCCCCGGGCCCGGGCTTGTGGTCGGCGGCCGGCTGCAAGGCGGGGCTGGAGTGGAACAGGACCCCGCTGAGCAGCTTGGAGGAGTCGGGCAGGAAGAAGATCGCCCCGAAGCAGAGCGTGATGAAAGCGCTGAACACCAGCAGCAGCACGAACTTCTCCGTCAGGCGGAAGGCGGCGGGGCCCGACCCCTTCCTGCCGCCGCCACCGCCGAGCCCCCCGCCCAGGCCACCGCCCAGGCCGC
>NW_007726207.1:342299-343251 GCF_000696425.1 Galeopterus variegatus | reverse complement strand
CGCCGGGCCGCCCGCTGTCCAGTGGCCCGGCGCCGCGCCGCTCAGCAGCCAAACTTCGCCGCCGCCGGGCGTCAGCGGCTGCGGGGCTGGGTCCTGCGCATCCAGGCCGCCCAGACCCCTCGGCTGGGCTGCAGGGCTCCCCCGGAGAAACAACTCCCCTGCGGGTCTTCTCCCGGGGGCGCCTCCTTTGGCAAACAAGCACGCGCGACAGACCGCTGGCTGCAGCCCCTGCGGAGAGAGAAAACAGCAAAACGTGATCAGTCCTATGATGATGATAAAGTTTCCAGCGGGTCCCCGCCCTCCGACGGCCTCGCCAGCCGCCGGGACGGCTTCCCCTGCGCGGAGTCCAGAGTCCGGCTCTGGGCACCGCCCTCGGAGCCCACTCTTCGGACTTGGGGTGAAGTTTTCAGGTCCCGGGGGGCGGAGTGTCCCCTGCACACCTGGGGCAGGGTCGCGCGCGGACACCCCCGGAGGGGGCGGCGCACCTCTGTGCAGGAGGGGCGCAGCGTGGGTGGGGAGCTCGTCAACTTCGCCCGCTCCCCATCTCCTAGCTGAGACTGCCTCTTCCTTCCAGGTGGCGGCTGAGCGCGTGGCCCCGCGGCCCCGGCCGCGACTCAGGTGGGCGAGCGCGCAGACCCGCGGGCGAGGAGCAGCGAGCAGGGCAGCACGATGCCCTCCGCCGCGGCCCCGCGAGCACTAATATCACTGCCGGTCTCGGGGCGGTCGGAAACGAGGACGGTGATGCGTCCGGAGAGTGACAGCACGGCCGGGCCAATCACACGCCGCCCAGGGGCCCGCGGGGGCGGGGCCGAGGCTGGGAGGGGGCCGCGCGGGGCGGGGAGTTTACGGGAAGCGCAGCCTCGTGGGGGCCCGGCTGGGGGTGCCCGGGGCGCGAGGGGGGCGGGAGCCGCGGCTTGCGGGGCGGGCGGGCCCGTGCAGGGGGCCCAAGGGG
>NW_007726207.1:293322-341699 GCF_000696425.1 Galeopterus variegatus | reverse complement strand
GAGGCGGCGGGCGGGGCTCGGGGTCGGGGAGTTCGTCGTGGTTGATCCTCGAGTGGCCCGGGGTCGCCTGGGCTCCCGGGGACCTCCCTGCCTCGGTCTCCGACCTGCGCCCTGCGCTCGCGGGCCCGCCCCGAGGAGTCCCGGGCAAGGCAGGGGCTCGCTGAGGATCACTGGGCACCGGGTCGTTCTGCAGCGCATCTTGTCTCCAGTTCCTCTGTTCCTACCCAGGGCAGGGATTCCCCGTGCCCAGCAGCAGTTAAACCCAACGTCCTAACGTTAGAGGAGCCGGGTCCCGAGAGCTGATCAGCTCTGCCGTTTGTCTGACATCCTCTTACATTCTGAGAGACTTAGGTTCTGTGGTTGCTTAAGACTTCGTACATGCCCTCTCCCCCTTCCAAAAAAAAGTTATGCGCCTCCCCCGCCCACCCCCACTTTCAAAATTCATTTACCTCATAGCAGTTGGTCAAATTTTCCATTCTAAGAAGACAGTTTTATGCTGCCATAGCTTCGAGCAATAAATTGAATACTTTGTTAAAATTAAGTCTTGGCTCCGATTTCTTCCAGCGAAGTAAGGACTTGGTCCAATAGAGACTGTTCTCAAGACAGCTTTACAGTATCTGATGCCTCATGGAATGTCATGGCAACACTGTCTCCACCCGCGTGACATCGCATGGTATGCCCGGCCCCTGCTGATACCACATAGGATGACTTTATGAACACACAAGCACCCCCTCCCCTCGTGTGGGGGGAGCACATGATTTTTCGACAAGTGTTCATAATTCCCCTGTTGCCCTACAGATAAAGGGTTATCGGAGTGGGAAAAGTTGACTAACTTCCCGTGTCTGGAAGCTGGTTTATAGCAGACTTATTTTAAAACCCTCTTCTTTCCCTGGAAATGCGATTTTACTTATTTTTCTGCTTGTTGTCTTAAAACGAAGGAAACAGCTGGCACCGTTCAAGAAGGTGCCCACAATACAGTTTTTTTCAGGTGTGAGACTGTTTGCGAAAACAGAAAACTAACTCAGAAATCCTTATTATAGTTTTCATTTAAGTGTTAATTTTAACCATCATAATTTGTTGCGTATTTGTTTTGTGTATGAGTCAGTCATACACTCAAAGTTCTTGTGAACAGGAAATCATTGTTTGATAAAGCTGACTTTATGGCTTGATTATTTTAATACGTGCTATGAAATTCTGTGCCCAGAAGAGTGCAGCATATCCAAGCAGGGTAATAAAGTTCAGACGGATCAAAAAAGAAAAAATAATGATTTTTTTAAAATAGTGGAAAGGTAATTTTTGTTTCAAACTACATTTTTAGTTTTGGATAGGCTGCAAAGTTTGAACCACTGTGAGATAATATTGTTTCAAACAATATCCTTAAAATTGAGCAACCTCATAGAAAAGCAGATAGATGATAAATAGAAATTGGGGTTAATTGCCCTAAAAGCCAGTCTCTTTCTGACCACCTTTTTTGGGGGAATTATTTATTATTTTTAAAAACTGTGTTTTAAGAATGGAATTATTTCTTATAGCCACAGAAATATTTAAAAACTTTAATTTTAAATTAATGTTAATGAGTATTACAGAAAAGCAATAAAATCCACTTTTAAGTGCATGTTAAAATGGAGATGAAGGAAAATTGTAACCTAATTCCATTGCTGACAGTCTTTAATTTTGATACCAAAGCAGTTTGAGTATTTAACCTGTAGTGGAAACAAGAAAAATTTAGCACATTAAGGATGATTTTTTTCCTCTAAGAAGTTCATAGAGGTTGGTAATTTTTAAATTAGTATTTTCTTAAATAAAATCAATGAACATACAGTATAAAAACCTCAAATCCACAATAGGGTAAAAATAAAATATTTAGAAACTCCTTTGCACTCCCCTCATCTAATTCTACTCCACAGAATTAACCATTATTAATATTTTCTTGTTTATCCTTCCAAACTCCATTTGTACATGAGAATGGTGTCATATAAAATGTTTCACAACACAGTCCGTATATTTAACTTATATCAAAATATGTTAAATCTGAAAACAATATACATTGAAGGACCAGGGGATCTTCCTAAAATACAATTAAAATTTTCACAAAAGTAAAGAAGTTATGGAGGTAGAAAAGGTGCAAGAACATTAGAAATACCATCACACTAAAATTTTAATAGAGCACATTAAAAGTATATGACCCTTACGTATGAAATACAAATTGACAGAGTCTAGAATATTCCGCATGTTATAAATGAAAACACATGGCATTTGAAGTGGAAAGATGAGAGTACACATTCAGACTCAGACATTTAGGAACTGTTACTTGTTGACGAACTCAATAGTTCTCAACAATTCAGTTTCCTCATTTATGGTTCAGATGAATGATAGTTGGGAAAGGCAGTCTTACACGTGCTGTGTTTTGACCCTCACTTGGTTGCATAGGAATGAGCCCTGGGCCTGGACCACTTCTTTGCCAAGAGATAGAGCTCACATGGTCTGTGCAAGGCATTGTGCGGGAGTATCTTCCCCTGTAGCAAGCTCAATGCATGCTCTTTTTTTCTGCTTAAGTGTGTGGGTTAGATGGCACCCGGTCAACCCCACTGCTATATCTGTCCTCTGAGGGGAGGGTACAGCGTCCTTCTATTGTGGCATAAGAGGGTCACGCATAGCCAATTGCCCTGTGTTGGCTGCTGGGAGCGACTGGCTGGCCATGGGGACTGACACACAGTATTGAAGCTGATCTTGCTTTGTCTCTTCTCTTTGTAAGTAAGGGGTTTTCCATTAATTGCTTGACTGTGTTGTGTTTGGCACGGTACTAAAGGTGCAACAGGTGGAAGTGTTTGGACTTCTGTTCCTGGTGGTTGGCATAATGAGCATCTTTGCTATCTTCATGTAGTGGGAGTCCTCCCCTGGGATAAGTAATCAGTACTCAGTATCCTGCCCTTCTGAAATTGATAACCTTGTGCAAGGTATTCTCTTGTGTCTTTTGTTGTGCTTCTGATTGGACATTTCTTTGTTGTGTTTCTTTCTCTTTTTACAAAACCATTGATTTATCTGTTTGTTATGCTAAATTCAAATGAGAGTGATAGACTATCTTGTATCGTGGGGTGTTTAATTTAAACTTTGCCCAGAGAGTATAAATGAGGGATTTGCTGATTGATCTTTTCTTGGGTTATAGTTCCTCATTATCTCTGTCTCTTCTTTTTCTGTTCCTCTTCCAGTTTCTTTTCCACTGCCTCTTCCTCTTTTTTATCTCCTTTTCATTCTCCTCTCCATTTCTGCTTTCCTTTTTCTTCATTTTCACTATGATTTCTTTTTTTGGTTGCTCTGGATTTTGATCTCAAGGCATAGCTGGTTGTTTCTATATAACAAGATCTGAATGCTGAGTAGCATCTGAGTTATTTGGGGAGACTTTTTCATATGTCTTTGTGTCCTGGAGATGTTGCTGGTTGTCTGTATATTGTGCATCT
This sequence comes from Galeopterus variegatus, assembly GCF_000696425.1. Taxonomy (NCBI): domain Eukaryota; kingdom Metazoa; phylum Chordata; class Mammalia; order Dermoptera; family Cynocephalidae; genus Galeopterus; species Galeopterus variegatus. The sequence continues at coordinate 338,241 of NW_007726207.1, read as the reverse complement.
TGGGCTAAAAATTGTAGTACTGAACTCAGGATCTCTTCAAATCTCATGCTATCAATGGCATTCTTCCAAGGTGTATTTACATTTTGGTTTAGGCCAATCCAGTCATTCTGTGAGCTAGATGTGCCTGTGTAACTCTACCTTTTTGATTTTGTGAAGTGGGCACCAGCTTCCAGCCCTTGCTGATATAGATTGGTTTTCTTTTGGGTCTTCTTTCTTAGAGGCTTTGAATTTTCAGGGGCTTTTGAAGTATCAAGAGCTCTCTCCAACTTGAAAAACTTTCTTCTCATGGCCTCTAGGACACCGTCCTTTCCAGAGTTTTCTTCTATGTCAATGGCTGCTCTTTCTCATCTGTATTTCTTATAAGACAGAGTTTTATTGTAATTGAAGCCTGGCTTTAATAATTTGTTAATCAGGAAATTAGTGTGGGTGGTTGTCTATAGGTACATATTAAAGGGTGCCAGTCTACATTAGGTGGGATGAGAAATATATGAGAATGTGCATATTTGGCTAGAGCACGTTTAAGAAAATTCACAGAGCATTTTTGAAGAGGCATACTCATCAAATTAACTATCTGAACCCCTTTAAAATAACCACACAAAGCTCTGAGTATTCATAGTAAGGGAGGAGTAGAGAACATCAACAAGTAAAAATATACATTTTGTAAAAGCAAAATATGACATTTTGCCCTGATTTCAATTACACAAAACACTTCATATTCTACCACTGAAATAAGTGTACTGTACTGAGATAAACTAAAAATAAAGGTGACTGGTTCCAGTCCCTCAAGTAATAAAACCTTGACTGTTCTATAAGTCCAGACGCCCCCCCCACCAGCCATATCTGTCTGAAGATATGTCACAATCTTTGTGAATACAATGATTTTGGTAAAATTGCTATTTTCTCAGTATAAATAGTCTAATGTAAAGTTGGCAACCTTAGTAATTTTGTGGGATATTTTCTCTTTAAATACTTGCTGTGTTTTTTAATTTGGCCAGCCAGTTCTTCTGAAATATGACTTCTTTGTACTGTTGGCAAGTTTGCTTGCAAACTTAATTCTTACTTTTTCCTTTTCAATGTTTATATTTCTGTGTCTTTCTTTGAAAATTTGTAAATTTTTGTTTCAAGATAAAATCTTTAGAATCAAGTAATTTTTAAAAAACCTGGTTATAGTCAGAGATATCTCCAAAAAGTACAAAGAAATCCCCAATTTATTTGGCTGCTTGGATTTCTCTGTTTAAAAAGTAACATTGAACAAAGAAATATTTAACTTTTACATTAATATGACTATAATATTATATAGTAGTATAATATTAGTATAAAAGTAATTACAAGCAGGATTACAGAGGGACAATTGGCAATAATTCCATAAAAGCTGTAATGAATTAATATTTTTATAAAATTATATGTTCTTAAAAATTAAAGTGCAAAAACATTTCTTAGTAGGAAGTTTCTCAAAGGTACTAGTTCGAAGTTTAAGAATGAGTCCTTTCTTGGATTTGTGTTCTCTGATTTAAAAATAAAAAGTAGTCTAATAAGAGAAATGAATTTAATACGTATGTTAAGTAAACTACTGAAATTCTCAAACAAGTTAGATTTCTGATAAAATCTTCCCATAGGAGATTTTCTAATTGTCTCCAAATTCCAGGTCAGAATATGCTTTTGCTTTTATTTTTAAAAAAATCAAAATATAATATGCAAAAAATAGGTCATTGTATTTTGAAATTTCAATACTTCAGTGGGCAACTCTAATTTTACATAAAGTTTATTAAGGTGAGAATTATCCAAAGTTTTTTTAAAAAAAAATCCTATCAATAATATTTGTACTCAGATTGTAGTCTACAGTCATATCTCTGATTCCATGTTTTTGCTTCTCCTCAATTAATTTTGAAACTGCTTGAGTAGCAGATTATTTCCATAGAACTCCAATCACCTTTGGGTGTGGGGGAGAAGAGAAGGGTGGCAGGAGCTGAATCAATATGCTCCCTTGGTCCCTGCAGGCTCCTGTTGAAAAATCTATTTTTGTTTTAAATGCTCATTTCATAAATATTAGCAGTCTCCAACTTAAAAACATTATGTCCCACAAATATTCGTGACTTGGCTGTTTGGAACTTTCAGGGCATTTGTCTCCATAGAAACAAAGCTGTAAATGGTGCTTTGGGTGCTAGCATGCTCTACAAAGACCTAAAACCCTAGGGGAGAATGAAATGTTGGAGAAAATATTGTTGCAATGCTAGTAATCAAAGTAGCATTAAATTAGAAGGTGTTTTATTTATCTTGAATATTGGAGCCTGAGGACAAACAAATATTTATTTGAAAGAGAAGATATAACGATAGTTTCAGAAAAGAGCCTAAACAAACTTTCAGTGTCAGAAAGGTGTATAAAAGTTCTTAGGTGTAGTTTTCCTTCACCAAGTGTAGCTTTCTTTTGGTTTGAAGAATATCACTAGTCCTACACTTATGATATTTTTGTTTTTGTTTTGTTTTAATTTGATTTAGTTTGAAAGAAATAAGCACACGGAGAGGTTTTCCTGCAGCAACTGGGCAAGGGTTGTTTTTTTTTATAAGACAGGAATTTATTATAGAGGATGTACACGTCCTTGGCTGTGTGACCATGGCTGATAAGTCACCTATCTTTTGTATCTCTCATTCTTCAACTGAAATATTTCTGTGGCTCTTTGGTTAGATGATGTATCACTAATGTGTCTGGCACAGTGGGCACTCAAGAAATTTAACCCAATTTCTCCCCTCCCCTACAAAAGGGAATTTATGATGGGAGTGGTGAAAGAAAATGGTGTGTACAATTCTTATAAGGAAACCCCAAAAAAAGGTGGCAAGGAAGAAATTTTGGATTACGTGATTCTTCAAATGGTTGTCATTTTTCAACTCCAGTCCTCCGTTTGAATTATATCCTCTGGAGAAGGCGTGAGTGGGAGGAACAGCCTCAGGTTTGGCAGCGGGAGGGTTCTACAGTGTTTCTCCATTCTTTATATAATTAGGACCAAAAGGTTTACCAACTAACCAACTTTATAGTTCCTAAAGCCCTGAGAAAATGTGAATGATAGCAAAATCTCAAACTGAGGAGAATGACATTATGCTTCAGTGCTTGAAGAATCAGGAAACCAAGGGCTTAGGGCAGAAAGTCTGGACAGAGGATGCTAAAATGGCCATTGGAAGCCCATGTATATAAAATGTTTAAGTTTTATGCCTTGAGGAGAATATACTATTTCAGCTGAGTGAACCAAAAGAAAAGTTTCTTTCCATGGCCAAAGTAAAGTATAAAATGTTTCCTTTCTTAGTTTTTAATACATTAGGTACAAGTTTTTAAAGAAACAGCTTTTTCTTTAAAAAAAAAAAAATCTCTTTTTTGTCTCCATTCTCTGTCCTATAAAAGGTCATATGCTTTTCCAGAAAAAAACAAACTCAGAAAGAGAAAAAATTTGCAATATGTTATGCTTCCCAATTGAATTTTTTTATATACATATGAAATAAAGTGAAATGAAGCCGTATGTGCTTTTTCCTCTTTTGGAAAAACTATCCACAGCAATGACATGACAGCACTGGCTTCCCAATTTCATTGCAAAATAAATGTACTGTTTGCACAACACGTTCATTCTTTTATATTGTCCTTGAGGGCAGACTTTGTCTTAGCCCTAGGTCTCTGTAAATGGATAGGAATTCACTTGTGGTTCGTTGTCCACTGAACTTATTTTTCAAGTTCATTTGGAGCATTCTCCTAGAATATATAGATTCATTTATGGCTTAAGGTAAAAGCAGATCTGTGCTGCAGACAGTACCTGAACAAATTATCTCTACTGAATGTTTGACTGGTAGTCTTTCATTTGGTACAATTAATACTGGTCAGGATTTTGGGAGTGAGAGAGACATACTGAAATTACTGCAGAATGAAGGGATGAATTCCAAACCAGTGCCCCATGTATCAATTAAGACTTAATTAGCTGGAATTGGTAGGGTCTCATATATAGTTTCTATAAATTATTGGGCTTAAAATGTGATGAATTTGAGATTCTTAATCTACCTTTTATATTATAAACAGTTTTTGAACACTCACTGAGATCATTAGGTTCTCCAGTTTTCCCTAAATATTAATATATTCTACTAGTAGGATACGATCATATCTTCAACAGTAACCAAAAAGAAATGAAAATATCAAGTGCCTAAAAGTGCCATTTATTTAATATTCTTAACATTAAAATCCATATGTATCTCCATCAAGAAGTTAACTTCAATATTCTTAAAAGTAAGTAGGCATTATAAAGAATTCAGTTTACTTAAGGAATCCTAGAGCTAAGTTCATAGGTATTCATAGGGTTTTCAAAGTACTATAAGAGGATAGTGAGGAAATTTAAATTTGTGAAACTTTTCAATTACTAATGAACTATATATAATGTTCCATTAAGTACATTTTATTAAGTGTATGTAGTTCCGTTATTTCTCTCTCCTTAAAAGAGTGGTTTTTACTCATATACACTGCTGGTAGGAAAGTAAAAGGGTCCAACTGCTTTGGAAAACAGTCTGGCAGTTCCTCAAAAGGATAAACATAGTTACCATATGATCCAGCAATTCTACTCCTAGGTATATAACTAAGAGAAATGAAAATATATGTGCACACAAAAATCTGTACATTAATGTTCACAGAAGCATTATTCAAAATAGTCACATGGTGGAAATACCATAAATGCCCATCAACTGATGAACGAATAATCAAATGTGGTATATCCATGCAAGGAATGTTATGCAGCAGTAAAAAGGAATGACATACTGATGCATACTACAGCATAAATGAACCTTGAATACATTTTGCTAAGTTAAAGATGCCAATCGCAATGGACCACATTTGGTATAGTACTATCTATATGAAATGTTTAGAGTAGGTAAATATATAGGGACAGAAAGTAGATTAGTGGTTGCCTTGGGCTGGTAGGATGGAGGGCCACCACTAATGAGCACAAGGTTTCTTTTGGGTGTGATGAAAATATTTTAAAATTGATTGTGGTGATTGTTGCATGACTCGGTGAATATACTGAAAAACGACTGAACTGTACCCTTTCAATAGATGATTTTTATGGTATGTGAATTATATTTCAATAAAGCTATTACAAAAAATGTTTTCCTTTCAGAACTGATTTGTAAGGATCTTTCTCAAGAATTATGGAATATCTTAAATGAAAAAAGATATAAAAATAACTAGATGAAGTTGACATCATACTAAATAGCATTATTAAATATTAAAGTCCCCAAAATAATAAGTAGAGACTACAAAGTTAAGAAACATTTTCAAAAGCACAGAAGAAAATGCTACAATTTCTCAGCTTGAGAAATACATATTTTTGTTGAGTAGTCAAACCAAGGGAATGTTTTTAAGTTATGAATCACTTCTGGGCTATACACTCATTCCTATTAAGTAAAACATAGACAAGTAATATCATTCATATGTTTGATGTATAGAAAATTCCTATTAAATTAACTACCTCACAGCGCCATAGTGATCATGATGTTTCCAGGAGAAATTAACTTGTTCATAGTAGGCAGCTTTTAAACTTAAGCAAAATGATGCAGGGGCAAGAGAACTGGATTAAGGATTGGAAGACTGAGTTTTAAAACTAGCTAAGATTTCTATGGATTAAACACTCAGCCTCAATTTCTTCTTCTGTAAAATAATGGAGACTGTTCTAAACTGAAAATTTTGCTGTGAAGATCAAAATAGGTATCATATGTGTACTGGAGAATCCTCTGTAGCTGTAAGGTGTTAGAATAACTTATTAATAATTATTAAGATAAATATCATTATTTAATATTATTAGTTAATATTATTACTATTTTTATGCACTTGGAGAACCTAGCATCAGAATTCCAGTGCAATAATCATTGAGAAAACTAAAGGGATAAAATTTATATCAGTCTATCTTTCTATCTCTCTCTCTCCAAGATTCTTAACTCAAAAAGTTAAGATATTTTGAAGAGTTGACTACTAGTCTATTTTTTAAAGAAATCATGAATATTTAATGGGGCACATTATCAAATTTATAGCAGAATCTATACCTGACTCTTCTATGTTCAGTTAATTCTATCAAAATAGAAACTATTATTCTGCATGCATTCACTAAATAATACCAGGGAATGCTGAGAAATTTTGTTTCTCTGCTTTCATACAGTATTCATACCCCCATTAAACTTACATTTCTTCTCTTTTAAATTGATTTTTACCGTTACCTTCTTATTGTTTTGTATTTTTATCACAAGTATAATACATATGTATTATAGAAAATTAAGAACATATGGACCAGCAAAAAGAAAAAAAACTTAAAATTCTTACAATAATAAGTTTGTTCATGTCTTTTAAAGCAGCGTAGTTGTGCTATCTTTCAGTATGTTCAAATAAACATCGTTTCTCAATTTCCTCCTCCTCTCCCACCTTTAAAAAAATTACTTGTAGTGAGTAATTCTGTATCTCTCATTCCTGCTTGTCCTTGAAGGCAGATAGGGATGTGTAATGCTTTTGCTAGAGCTCTAAATGTAATCATTTTTTTAAAAATGGTGATCAATAGGAAATGAAAGAGGTTTTATCACCGAATGCCTCTTTCTGATCAGTAGAGTTTTTTGTTTATTCTGACCACCTATTTCTTTACTTCACTTGACACCAAATCATTAAAATGTGGTAACTCTCTCTCTGTCTCTCTGTCTCTCTCTCTCCCTCTCTCACTTTTTGGCACAGAGATATGTTTTTATAAAAATTTGGAGAAATAAAAAACATTAAGAAAAAAAGGAAAGCAGTTATTCTCACCTCATAGAAATAGTTACATTTGATATATTTCTATATGTTGTTTGTCATTAAAAATATACACATAAAACCAAAAATATTTAAACACATAAAAGTAAAACAGCTAAACATTCAGAAACAATTTCTTTTTTAAAACCATGGACATTTGGCGTGTAGAGAGAAGAATCTGAACTAGTCAGAGAGGACTTAGTATCAGCTCTTCTTTCTACGTGACTATTCTGTTTTCCTCAGATTCAAATGATACAATCCTTGTTTGGTTGACTAAAAAGATGTAGCTGCTCTTCATTTTTTGTTATTGTTTGCTTTCTCCTTTGTTTGGGAGTTTTTAGTTCAGCTAAAAATGTGTAGTTTTGTTTGGTTTTGTCTTGTCCCTCACATGCTATATCCAGTTATAAGAAACTGGCTCATTAGTTCTTTCTATTTCTCAAAATAGATTTGTTGTTGTTAACTTCTCCCTTCAATATTACAATTCTTGCCAAAAGATAAAGATTTAATCCTGGGCACTGCCATACAGTAGCCTTCCAGGACATTTTAGTTGACTGATCCTTAAGTAAAAACAGAGTTTTTTGTCACTTCATAGATGCCTCGCTGTTGATGTATTACATATAGCATATACGGGACTTGAAAATCTGAAATGCAAAGATAAAATTCTTTGCAGCCGTTTTCAAACTGAGTTAATGGGAAACTGAATACTATGGAAACAATGAGTTGAGAGACAAAATAAACGAAACTCATTATTTTCTATTTATTCTTACTTTCTTCATTTAGTACATAAAGAAGGAATGATATAAACTGTGTTCGAAATAAATTTTTGTTGTGTGTATGTCTGGGTATCCCAAAGATGTTTTGCCCCAGACTTCATTTCTAGCTCCTAAAGTTATATCAACATTCTTCTTTAAAAACAGATTTTTTTCACTCTCCCCCCTCACCTGCTAAGATTATCACTTCATAATTTCTTTTTTTTTTTTTTTGTCTTTTTTGTCTTTTTTCCGTGTCCGGCAACGGATCGCAACCCTCAGTGTTGCCCCCGTACCGGACCGGGGACCGGCAACGGGATCGCAACCCTCGGTGTTGCTCCCGCGCCTCGCTCAGCCAGTGAGCGGGAGCCGGTCTGTATGTGGGATCCGAACCCTCAGACGGGAGCGCTGCCGCGCTTCCCAAGCGGCGCACTATCCAGTGCGCCACCGGGCCGGCCCCTCACTTCATAATTTCAATAAATGTCTTACCAATATCTTGCACCCTTTGTCCCTCTGTCTTTTTCAAACATTTCTCTGGCAAACCTCTATCTCTGGGCAACAGAAGCATATACTTTTTCAGTGTCTGCACCTAGCAGCCAGGCGTTAATAAAAAAGTATGGTGTGACAGATTGATTCCACCCAGATTCATATCTGACTTCAACTGGGCCTCACGCTGCCTGACAAGTCTCCTGTGTCTGTTTGATTGAGTCACTTTCCCACTCTTCGCTACACTTTCAGAACTTCTCCATTCTCTTCTACACTCTCTAGCCCATGGTTCTTAACTGGGGGGCAACTATGCACCCACCCCCTGCCAGTATTTGGCAACTCTGGAAGACGGTTTTGATTGTCACAATTGGGGGTGGGCAAGAGTGCTACATCTAGCGGATAAAGGCCAGGGATGTCACTCAACATCCTGCAATGCACAGGACAGTCCCACACAATACAGAATTGTCTAGTACAAAATGTCAATATGCTGAGGTTGAGAAACCCTGCTCTAGCCCCTTCATGCTCGGCAGATGCCTTCCTTCTTGTACAGAGAAAATAGCAGCCAACTATTAGGAACTTTATCATCTTTTCTATTTCAAATACAAATCACTTACATTTCTGCACTCAGCCTAACATCTTGTTCCAATAGAGAGGCTATCACCTTCTCCTGGCAGAGGCTAACTCCACCACCTGTGCTGTGGACTTCAAAGCCTCCCTCTTTGTAACATCACAGTCATCCCTCGGTATCCTTGGGGGATTGGATCCAGGAACCACAGGGATACCAAAATCCTCAAAATCTGCAAATCCTGAAGTCCCTTGGGTTGACCCTCCCTATCCATGGGTTCCACATCAGTGGATTCAATCAACTGTGCCTGCGGGTTAGCATCCGTGGATGCAGACAGCCAACAGTATACTATTTATTATTCATTTTCTCTTATGTCTATTCAGTCTTGCCTCCTATATTCTTCCTTTTGGTTTTAAGCATGATAAAGTTTCTCCAACTAAAAACAAAACAAAACAGAAAATCTCCTCATACTCTTACTCTCTGTCCTCTCTCTTTGCAGCCACATTTCTCCAAATGGTTATTAATGATACCAGCTGACTTCAATTCCTCGTCTCTCATTTACTGGTCAACCTACTCCAGTCTGGCCTCTGCCCCTGTCACTCCATTCAAATAGCACTAATGAAAGTCACCAATGCCCTTTATGTCATAAATTCCTGAGATAATTTTAAATATTCATTTGACTTCTCCTCTTGGCAGCATTCAACAATATTTACCACTTCCTAATTTTTGAAACAGCCTTCCCTTGATTGCTGTCACACACAATCTCTTGGTTTTCACACCTCTGGCCAATCCTTTTGTTTCTTGTGAATTCATTCTTTCCTTGGCCTTTAAATGTAAGCGTTTCCTTATGGCTCCATCCTGGAATTTCATCTCTTCTCAGTTTTCACTCTCTTCCTAACTAATGTCATTCAGACCCATTGCTTCAGTTGGCACATATATGAGTATTCAAGGTATTTTCAAGTTGATATGGCTGGTCCAGATCTCTTGGAGTTTCAGATCTGTATATTCAGTTATCCATTTCTTTTTTTGTATGTCTCAAAACATCTCAATCTCAACATATCTCTAATTGACATCTGCTTCTTTTCTTAGACCCTTTCAACATCTCCTTTTCAATTTTGGTGAGATTTTCCCATCTTGGTAACAAGGAATTACTGAATCTAGAATAATCTGGTTCTCTTTCTCCCCAATGTCAAGGCAGCCAGTTCATTCCACATGAGCAAGGCTTTTCTAATTGCTGCTTTGCCTCTTGAGGCAAAAAGGTGTTCAGTATCCATTTCACGGATATCCATGCCCTGGTTTTGGTGTTCTGGCCAGACTGTTCCTCTTAAAAGATGTTTATAGTCCTCTGTGGTTCTAGAATCTCCAAAATGACTTCAGTTCTTCATCTATTTTCCGAGCGTGGTTGACCAGAAAAGTAGGGATTGTTCTCAGGATAAGGGTGCTTATCTGGAAGAGGTCTTTCCCTATGCCTTCATCCAAATTCTTTGGCGCCATTCTTTTACAAACAACCCTTATTTTCATGCAAGAACTAGATAGATTGATATTGAAATGTGGCAACCCAAAATAGACTAATGTTGGGAGTGGTGAAAATCTGGTTTTCATTTTGCAAGAGATGAAAAGTTCTCTTAGCTTAGTAACTAAAAGTTTCTAGGTTTTAGTTTATACTGTGAGCCAAAAATTTAGGTATTTGAATTTAATATGTCTTTCTTTAAGATTTCTAATGCCATCAAAAGCACTAACTTTTACCCATGGTCACTGAATTGTTTGAATTCTTCACTGATGGTGGCAATATTGTCTCCCAGAATTTTATCCTTATTGGGCACTTGAGTCCAAGTGATCAAAGACAATAATTTAATTACCTTTTGGTCATTGTAGACCATGAACTTCTACATTGCCTTTCCAAAATCTTAAGAAGGCTTTCAACAGCTTTAGGTAACACCTCACTTCCTGTTTCCTAATTCTTTTAGTTAAGATGCTTTTGATTGCAAATAACAGAAAGCAATAATAGTCTCCTTCAGCCAAAAGAAAAAAAAATTTTTTTTAGAAGAATACATAGGTTCATGGAATTGACATGTGACTACTATTCTCTTAAATGAGAAAGTTATTATGCTACAGGGAACTAGACTTACAAGAGTACTTCAAAAATTTTATGGAAAAATAGAACTTTCTGAAGACCGCTTGTATTTGCAGACTTGTATCCAGAGTTAGAAACCCAGAAAGCCTCAGGGTACCAATTATAAAGTAAAACCCAGGAGGAAAAGGCTTAGGCATGAAAAGATCAGCAATTTACATCAGCAGGTATTTGGAATAAAACTTTAGGGTATATGTCCAAAGATGAAGAAATATTTTAGATTAGGCTGAACTCATGGATATAAGTTCACTTACCAGCAATTCCTGACGCCATGTGATGGTGAGAAGCTGGGATAGTTAACACTAACTTGGACCTGCAAATGAACTTGAGATGTCAGAAATGTTTTAGAATAATGTAGAGAAAATAATTCAAGTAATTAGGGGATTGAAATCCCATATTTGATTTATCATAGGTGCCTTGCCACCTGTCCAATAAATGTGTCTCTCAAGCAAGCCCAGAAGACATTCCATTCACTGGGGTTTTGAAATATTGAAATATATGTTGGACTCAAAGCTCTGGTGTCTTTCTAAAGGGGTGTAGTGTTCTCTGGAGGCTGTGGGAGAAGCTGAAATAGAGATGGATTTCCTGATTTCACTAAGAGTAGAAAGTCCTTACACTCGTAGAAGCCCGATGGGTCAGTCACCACTGAGAAATGGTGGCCTGGTTAACATAACGGCAGTAGTGTGTAAAATGGGCTGACTATGGGGATCTTTAAAAGTGACTAATTGACCATGAAATTCTTGGGGTTTAAATAGGACAGTCCATTAATGTCACAATTGGTTTTTGTATCCCCAAATCACAAATCTGGTGAACAGAGTTCTTTTTGCTATACTGTATGGTAGAGTATAATACATATGGTTTATTAGTGGTGGTTAACTCTAAAATTTATTTATCCTTTAGGCTACAGAATATATATCACATATAGAGGAAGAAGGGATATTACCCAGAAATTGTAGATTTGTTACTGAATAGAGTAACATGGTATTTGAGATTGCCTTCATTTGGGAAAGGAATATGTTTTTGTGGTACAAGTAATATATACATCATGTTAGGGGGAACAATCTTGTACTTACTACCCCACTACCCAGCCACATCCACGTTCTTTCAGTCCCCTGGGAACTTGCCTCGCTGCTTCCTACCTCCAGGCCTGCTGCAAATGCTCTTCCCTCTCCCTGGAATTCTCTTCTTTCCCTATTCCCTTCATGTAGTTAACTCCTATCTACCCTTCACATCTTCCGGCACATATCATTTTCTTATCATTGCTGTCTTACTCTACTGGGGCTGTTATGACAAAATACCACAGAGGGGATGCCTTAAACAATAGAAATTTATTTCTCACAGTTCCAGAGGCCAGGGAGTTCAAGATCAAGGTGCCAGCAGAGTTGGTTCTTGGTGAGGGCTCTCTTCCCAGCTTGCAGATGGCCACTTTCTCATTGTGTCCTCATATGGACTTTCTTGGTGTGTGCCCACGGAGGGAGACAAGAGGGGGAGGGAGGGAGGGAGGGAGAGATTTTCCTTTCTTATAAAGCCACCAGTCCTACTGGATTAGAGTCCACCCTTATAACCTGATTTAACCTTAATTACCTTCTAAATACCCTACCTCCAAGTATAGTCACATTGGAGTTTAGGGCTTCAAGATGTGAATTGGGGGGAGGAGGACACAATTCAATCTATAGCAATTGACTTCCCCAAACTCCATGACAAGGTTAGAATCCTTATTATACGCTCTCATGGTCCCATATAACTCTTCTTTAGAGGATTTGTCATGGCCACATTTTACATTTATTTAGGTTATATGTGATTAATATCTGTCTCACTTCTTAGAGAAACTGTGTTCCATGAGGACAAGGATCTTCTCTGTCTTTGTTCACTAGTATTTCCTGTTAAGAACTGACCTAAACCAATCTGGACAAGCACAAGGGTTAGTTTCTTTTTTATGGATAACAGGAGCTGCTAATAGAGGGGGGTGAAGGGTGGGTGTTCACCCACAGTCTCTTCCAGGTTACAATGAAAGCAAGTCTTAGACTAAATTCTGCCACTCAAATGGTCATTTATTAAACAAATATGGATTAATAAGAAGGCAAAAACCAGTATATTATCTATTCTGGTAAGCTCCATTAAATCCCAGTTTTCCATCCTTTTATGTGCTCCAATTACATCTTAGAAGAAAGTTTCACTGAAAGCAGATGCAACATCGATTTAGAGTCAGGATTCAGGTATCTTTATAGTTGGAACCAGCTGCCAGAATTGTCTGACCCGGTGATTAGACTCAGGGCCAGTTAGAGATCAAGCCTTCAGTGTCATCCCTAAGGGTGAAAGGTGAAGGGTGAAGACAAGCTGTGCACTAGATTCTTATGCTCTGTTCATGGAAACATGGGGGTGGGGTGGGAGAGGGAGCTCCAAAATATCCCACGTATTTCAAATACCACTAATTTCACTAATAGATGTCCATTTCTAATATCTACTATGCTAATTGACAAGCCACTAATTTTACCAAAGAAAGTTATTTTCTCATATTCATCTTGCTAATTTGCAAAGACCACTGCTTGATATGTATAAAGATGATATGTATAAGGATGACTGAAGCCCTTGTACTAGCTGGTTCTAAAATGTGACCTTTTTGAGTAGTATATGTTAGTTGACCACCCAAAGAGTTCAGAGACAGGTGGTTTCTGTTTAGAACAAAAGCAAGCAAACAAACCAAAAAAATCACATCTAGGGTACAACCTAAATATTTACAAGATCACACTTCATGCCAAAGTATTTTAAAGAAATTACAGATACATTTCACAAATACCTAGCACTCAGTCAAGAAGTAGATGTTCAATAACTGTATAATGAATGATATAAGTGAATAAATAAATGAATGAATAATGAACAAATGAACACTAGTCCAGTCAATATTGTTTGGGAAAAGATTAGAATGCTGGATACAGTTTTTATTATAGCTATCATTGAGTTAACTCGTGCTATAGTTGTAGTCAGTTGAAAAGAAAACCAAATTGTTTTCCTTTTGAATAACCAATTGACTCATATGCCCTCGGGGCAAATTTTTGGCCTCTTTGCAGTATCAGGTGTACTGATCAAATGTTGCTAAAAGACCCACTTGAGAGATAAAGAAATCTTGGTGAAAAGAAACAAACTTTTCACACAGCTACAGAGTTGCTAAAATCTAAGACTGGCTCTTAGGATATGTACAGCCTTTGGGGATGGGACTTCATATGGTGTTTAATATAGTGCCTCACTCATAGAAATACTCAATAGAGACTTACTAAATTACCAAATAGAGTGGGGGTGGTTTACAGCAGTGTTCCCAGTACTAGGGCTAATGAAAGGCAAAGTGAAAGAACTCAGAAGATGAGACTTCACAGCCATAGCAGTGTTTCCCAAATTTCCCTGAACACGAGTCACAGGAATGGTGGTTAAAAACACAGATTCCAGAGCCCTGACTCAAGTCTATTAAATCAGAATTTCCAGAAATGTGACCTAGAGATGCATATAGTTAATAAATGCTAGGACAGAGGTTCTCAAGCTTTACTATGCATCAGAGTTACCTGGAGGGCTTGTTATAATATAGAATGAGAATGCTGCTCCCTGCTTTCCTCCTGTCTCTGATTTGGTAAATCTGGGATAAAGTTTGAGAATTTGCATTTCTAACCTTGAGAATCACTGTTCTAGGCTATGAACATGCTTGTCAAACTTTAATGTACATTCAGATCACTCTGGTATCTAGTTAGAATAACGATTCTGGTTCTGTAGGTGCTATAGATTGGATGCCTCCCAACCCACTGAAGCTTAAATCCTCAGTGTAACTGTGGAGGGTGGGAAATCCTGTTATAGTAATTGAAAAATGGGGTCTTGAAGAGGTGATTAGATTACAGGACTGTGCATTAGTGAATGGATTAATAATGGTGGTCAGGAGCATGTTTCTGTGGGCTTTAAAAGGAGGGCATGTGAGAGTCTCTCTCTCTCTTCTTCACCATTTTCTGCCATGTGAGACCCCTAGGTCACTGTTGCCACCACTATGAACCTCACCAGATGTGTTCCCTGGACTTTGGACTTCCCAGCCTCTGAAACTGTAAGAAATACATTTTGTTTTGGTTTCTTATAAATCACCCGGTTCAAGTATTTTGTTATAAGAAACAGAAATGGACTAATACAGAATATTGGTACCAGAGAAGCTGGTATTGCTTATAACAAATACTTGAAAATGTGAAAGTGGCTTTGGAACTGGGTGTTGGGGACAGGCTGGAAGAATTTGTATGTATGGACTAGGAAAAGCCTAGATGCTGGTGAGGAAAATTTGAAACTTCTTAAAGACTGGGTAAGTGGTGGCAGCCAGAATGCTGATGGAATATGGACTGTAAAACCCATTCTAAGGAGGTCTTAGATGTAAATGAGAAGGACTTACTGGAAACTGGGGCAAAGAGCACCCTTGCTATGAAATGCCAAGGAACTTGGCTACATTCTGTTCATGCTTCAAAGCTTTATGGAATCTAGAACTTCAAGGTGCTGGCCCAGGGTATTTGGCAGAAGAAATTTGTAAGCAGCAAAGCATTAAGGAAGCTGCATGGCTACAGTAACAGCCTACACTGAGTTATGGTGGCAAAGGCATGACATAAAGCCAGAATTTAAAAGGGAAGCAAAATGTAAGTAAATATTTGGAAAATTTGCAGCCTGGCCATGTGATAGAGAAGCAGAGAGTATTTTCAGAAGAAAAATGCAATGGTGCTGAGAAGATTAGCACAAAAGAAAGAGATTATTAAGAGAAGGGGGAAAAGGCCCTGTAGGCATTGCAGAAGCCTCTGGGGCCAACCCTTCCTTTACAGGCCCAAAGGCCTAGGGAAACAGAATGATCTTGGAACAGGCCCAAGGCACCCTCCACAGGCTCACAGGCACCCTCCCAGGGCCACCTCAAGAAGCTGCTTTCAGCACCAGCAGCCCAGCTCACTGGTTTCTCAGGGTGTGGCTGAATTGGCCCTGGGTATAGCTGGACCCACAGCTTTGTAAAGACAAGCTGGAAGCCTCCACATGGTGTTAGGTCTGCAGGCTCACAGAATGCCAGAGCTCTGAAGGCTTGGGAGCCTCCACTTCAATTTCAAAGGATGTCTGGAGAAGGCTGGAGGCCCAGGAAGAGATCCGTCACAGGGGAAGTCACCATGGACAGACTTCACTAGGGCAATGCCGAGTGGAAATATGGGGTGTGAGTTGCATCAGAGAAACCCCATCAGCACCATACCTAGTGGAGTCATGGGAGCAGGACCACCATGGAGATCCTAGAATCATGAAGCTACCAGTGTGCAACACCAGCCTGCAAGAGCTGAAGCATGGCCTAAGATCAGGAAAGCCATAGAAGTGGAGCTTCCTGAGGACTTAAGGTCCCAGCCCCCACACCATCATGCAGAGGACATCAAACATGGAGTCAAGGTACAAGATTTTTCAGCTTTAAGATTTGACGCCTGCCCTGCTGGGTTTTGGACTTGCTTAGGGCCTGTTATCCTATTATTTTGGCCTATTTCTCCCTTTTTGAATTGGAATATGTACCCTATGCTTGTCCCACCATTGTATCTTGGAAGTAGATAACTTATTTTGATTTCACAGATGGGACTTTGAACCTCAGATTTTTGAGTTGAAACAAGTTGAGATGTGGGGATGAAATGAATGTATTTGTATGTAAAAAGGACATGAGTGTGGTGGGTGAGAGGTAGGTTGGATGCTGTCCCCCCCACCATCACATTGAAGCTTAAATACCTACTGCAAGTGTTGAGGGTGAGAAATTCTACTATGGTAATGGAAAGGTGGGGCCTTGAAGAGGTGATTAGATTGCAGGACTATGCTGTAGTGAATGGATAAATAATGGTGGTCAGGGGCATGGTTCTGGAGGCTTTAAAAGGAGAGTGCATGAGGCATTCTCTCTGCTCTGCCATTTTCTGCAATGTGAGAACCCTGGGTCACTGTGGCCACCACCAAGATCCTCAGCAGATGTGTTCTCTAGACTTTAGACTTCCCAGCCTCCAAAACTATAAGCAGCTAATTTCTTTCTTTTATAAATCACCCAGTTCAGGTATTTCTGTTATAAGCAACAGAAACAGACTCATATGGTATGTCTGGGAGAGGTTGGGGAGTTTGCATTTTTAACAAGCTATTAGGTGAGTAGCAAATGCTCCCAGGCAAGTTATACCTGCATCATCTGAAGCATCATCAATCCCCAGCCTTCCAAATCTGAATCCACAGTTAACAATACATTTTAACATGACTCTATGCTGATTAATATTTGAGAAGCACTGTTCTGGGTGCTCTGTATTATTAGGAAATTTAGGTAAACTGCCACAGATGATATGATAGGCTTGAATTGCAGAAAACTTCTGGATACAAAATTGAAAGACAACCAATGAGTTGGAAGAAAATATTTGCAAATCATCCATTTGATAAGGAGTTAATATCCCAAATATAAGTAACTGCTGCAACTCAATAGCAAAAACAAACACACACACAAAAACAAATAACCTGATTAAAAAATGGACTTCTCCAAAGAAGACATACAGATGGCCACAGGTATATGAAAAAATACTCAATGTCACTAATCATCAGTGAAATGAAAATCAAAACCATCAAAACCTCAATGAAATACTACCTCACACTTGTCAGGATGGTTATTAGCAAAAAGACAATAGACAAATGTTGGTGAGGGAGTGGAGAAAAAGGAATCCTTGCACTCTGTTGGTAGAAATATATATTGATGGAGCATTCACAGAAAATAGTATGGAAGTTCCTCAAAAAAGCAAAAGGAGATGTTCTGTATGATCCAGCGTTCCCTCTTCTGGGTATACACCTGAAGGAAATGAAATCAGTATAAAGAGATATCTGCCCTCCGGTGTTCATTGCAGCATTGTTCTAATAGCCAAGATATGGAAACAATCTGTCTGTTGATGGATGGATGTATAGAGAGAAATGGTGACACATATACCATGGAATATTATTCAGCTTTAAAAAAGGAGATCCTGCCATTTGCGACAACATGGATGAATCTGGAGGACATTATGCTAAATGAAATAAGCTAGACACAGAAAGAAAAATACTGCATGATCACATTTACATTATAGAATCTAAAAAAATCCAATACATAGAAACAGAGTGGAATGGTGGTTACTAGGGTTTGGGAGGTGGGGCAAGTGGAGAGATATGGGTCAAAGGGTACAAAGTCACAGTTTTATAGAATAAATAATCTAATTTATAGCATGATGACTATAGTCACTAAAACTGTATTGTATACTGGAAATGTGCTAAGAGAGTAGACTTCAAGTGTTCTTGAGTAGACACGCACAAAAGTTTACTATGTGAGATGGATATGTTAATTTTCTTGACTACAATAATTATTTCACTGTTATATTTATATCAAACATCATGTCGTATACGTTAACTATACATACAATTTTCGTTAAAGAGAAAACTGTAGATAGATCCTTTGTCCATGATAGATGGTGTTTGGATAGTCCATTCGCTTCTAATACTTTTACAGTTTATAAGCCACTTCTAAAATATGTTACTTTCTTTGATCTTGACAGGAACACCATTATATAGAGAGAGTAAGTTTTCCTATTTCCATTTGATAGTTGAGAAACTAAAAATTAGTGTAGATAGATCAATCCCTTATTCAAGATCATAGAGCTAATACATGACAAGTCTTTAGTTTGAACCAAGTACTCTGCTCCAAGTTCAGGGCTCTTTTTCATTAAACCACACTTCCAGATGCAGCTATCTATTTTTTAAAAATAGTGGTCTGGAAATTGCATTACCTAAGAGGTAATTGATCTTTTAAATAAATATTTTCATATGATTTGTCAGCCTGCCTCTTCAAATTCTGCAAAAAATAGCCTTCATCCTAACTACTGTTGTTATGCTCTACCAAGTCTTCTTTTCTTTATATTTTACTGTTTCAACATTTGGGATATAGCTGGAGGTCAGGAAATAAGGAGAGTTTTGCACAGTAAAGGTGGGAACAGCAAGATCAGAAAGCTCAAGCTTGTGCAATTTACCCATAGGTAAATAGTCTCTTATGTAGAAAAGCTCCTGGAGCTCCTTCTCAGAGTTGGGATACTCTCAAACAGGTCCTAGAAGTATAAAAATTTCTGTTCTCTCCTCCCCTTCAATCTAAAGCATATACAAAGCAGCATTTGGAAAGGGAAGAGTTGCTGCCTCAGGCAGATATGACAACACAAGTTAAAAAAAAAACTTGAACCTTTTGCAAGAGAAAGGAGACAGTAACCATTAAAAAAAGAAAGAAAGAAAAGAACTCACAAAGCTCAGCAACACACAGTCCCTTGTACCACAGTAGGTCATGCAGTCATCATTGCTTTACACTAGAGTAGAATCTTATTTTAAAACAACAATGATTGTATATCATCCTAGAAAAGGTTAAGTTATATTTAGAGTGCTTTATTTAACAAAGCAGTAAAATATGCAATGCAATTCAGAAAGATTTCTATAAAGAGATTTAAGTGACAAATGTTCAACATTTCAGAATGACATATGCTCTAAGGATTACTGATAGATGAGATCTCATTGTAATTTCTTTCTTCTGTCTCCCTTCCCATTGTAGTGTTTTAGAGTATGGAGCAGACATATCACACTTGCATTTTATTTAATTCAACTACATGTGTCCAGGACAAAAAAGAAAAAGAAAGAAAGAAAGAAAACATGGTAGTGTTTTCACTAGTCACTCTGCTGAGTGAGCATACATCTTGGCACGAGCTTGAGAAGGAAGACAAGCCTTTTCCATTACTTCAGTCTTACTCAGAGCTCTCATGATGCAAGCATCTTGCTCTGTGATTATAGCATTTGAAGCCACATTTTCTTTGTGCCACATTGCCAAATAAATATTTTATCTGTTGACCAACTGAGAAAACATTAAACTGAAAAGTAGTGCTGGAGTGAATCTGATTGTATTGTACTTATTGAGAGACATTGTGTTGGTTTGGTTTCCAGTGTATGGTGTCAAATAAAAAACAAATATGGAGGGCCGACCCCGTGGCTCACTCAGGAGAGTGCGGCGCTGGGATGGCGCTCCGGCCGCGGGTTCGGATCCTATATAGGGATGGCCGGTGTGCTCACTGGCTGAGCGCGGTGTGGGCGACACCAAGCCAAGGGTTACGATCACCTTACCGGTCACGAAACAAACAAACAAACAAAAACAAATATGGATATAGTAAAGAGAGAATTTATTTGAAGGGATTATTGTAAGGTGGGGAAAGGGTAAGCATCTCAAGAGTTAGGCAAAAGGGGTTGGTTTTTCTATTACGGAGAGGAGTAAACGAGGCTAGAAAGAACTAGGTGGGTTGAAGTGGGACAAAAGGCTGGCATGACCTGAAAGTGGATCAGAGAATGTTTTATTCTGATGCCAGCCTTTTCTCTCTAGGGGCTGTTTGAGGTGGGTGTGTGCTGGCTTAGGCTGAAGGTGAACCAAAGTTCAGGGACCTTGGGAAAGGAAAAAAGCTTAACCAAAATTTGGTTAATAAGCATTTTGTTCCTGTTGATTAGTGGAGATGTGCAGTTTAGCTAATCATTTATGAGGCAAGGAGTGGGAATTTGGAGGGTCTGTGTCTGGTCTCATCATAGGTAAATAAGGGGCATCCAAAAGTCTTATCTAGGGCCGGCCTGGTGGCGCACTGGATAGTGCGCCGCTTGGGAAGCGCGGCAGCGCTCCCGCTCGAGGGTTCGTTGGGATCCGTTGCCGGACACGGAAAAAGACAAAAAACAAACAAACAAACTTGGGATCCGTTGCCGGACACGGAAAAAGACAAAAAACAAACAAACAAACTTGGGATCCGTTGCCGGACACGGAAAAAGACAAAAAACAAACAAACAAACTTGGGATCCGTTGCCGGACACGGAAAAAGACAAAAAACAAACAAACAAACTTGGGATCCGTTGCCGGACACGGAAAAAGACAAAAAACAAACAAACAAACTTGGGATCCGTTGCCGGACACGGAAAAAGACAAAAAACAAACAAACAAACAAAAAAAAACAAAACTCTTATCTAAGCCACATGTGGAAGTGTCATTCTTTATAGTAAGTCATTTTCTAGAACACACAGGTAGGGAGACTTCTCAACTTTTGTTATTTTGCAGGAGCACAGGGCTCAGTTAACATTCAATGTTGTCAAAATCAGAGAAATATTATACATACTGATTTTTGGGGGTAACTTAAGGGGTTTCTCAAGGCAATTTTAACTATATGCAATAAACAGGAACTTCAGAATCTAACTATTTAAGATGACTGATAACTTTATTGCAATTATATCTACATATGTAAATTTGAAATTTCAGTTAGTATTTCAAAATCTCTCAAGGAATGATATCATGTATATAGACAAAATAGAAAGTCATGCAATTTCCTCAAAGAAGCCTTTCTTGACTCAGATCACCTCTAGTTTAGAGGCCTGTTAGTTGCTTGCATTTCTTCTTAACATTCATCACATTTGTAAGTCATACACTTAATATTTCTCTTTCATGAGAGATGCAAGCTGAGCGGGGACAGGGAACTTGCCTGTGTTGTTTACTATTATATCCCAGCACCTGGCTTATAATAGATGCTTAGTATGTATTTGTTGGATGAGTGAAAGATGTTTCTATCATTCTCTCACTGCAGAATAAGATGAGGAAATAATAAAATTATTGTTGCTTGTAAAAAAAAAAGTTATGTCCTTCATTGTGTATGTTTTGACTAGCCATTTGTAGTTTAGGATTGTGAAAACTGGAAGGAATGTCTTGAGAATCATTTTACAATATTGTAGATAAGTCTATGTAAGTGGAATACTATCACTTATTAATCAATAATACCTAAAATTTATTAAATCTTATTATATGTTAAATGCTATACATAAATTATCTTTTTTAATCTATAAAATAATCTTGTAAGTAAACTGAATTATATAGGAATGGTTTTAGACAATTATATATAAATAAAGAGTAGAATAGTCAAAATATATTACTCCTATTGTGATCATGAGTAGACCTGGGGCATAGAAAAAAAATGGATTTTGATGTCAGAGCAGTATCTTTATTTCCTGCAGTTATTTTGCCTATTACTTCTGAAATACATAAATTGTGAAAACAGTGTGGTAAAAGGATGTTAGAAAATAATTCTTGCTTACAAAATTTGACCCCCAATTTACTACCATAACTGTTTACAATAGTTTCTCCTCTGGTTGTAAATATGGATATTTTTGTGGGTGAAAATATAAAAGAGGAATTTATATGTGTTAGACAGACTGTGTATAGTGTAATCTTACCTCTGTAAGTCACAGAAGATAATGACTGAGAATGATGTAAGCTGAAAAAAAAGTCAAGTATAAATTAGAGACTAATAATATAATCCCAAATAAGATCTATTTGTCCTAGTTGGGTACCCAGAGTACAAAAAGATGAATGGAGATGCCACGGACAGAGGACTTTGGTGTTGGTTCTTTGGGCTGGGTCTAATAATCTAGGCTTCTGGTCATCACTTAATTCTTCACAACTAGTCAGTTAAGTGGATAAAATAATTGAAAAATCAAAGGTGGAACAGCTTCACAGACTTTATCCACCTCAAAATTCCTTGGACTTAAAAATCTGCTTGGTCCTATTGGGTCATGATGGTCAAAGTAGGGATGGGGAGGTAGCTCCTTTATTTCAAAGAAATTTAGCATTTCATCTTCCTTTCCCTTTCCTCCTTCCTAATGCCTTTGTATACTAAATAGATGTGGGGGTTTGAAAAAGGATGAAGGAATAATTAAGAAGAAAAGAGCCTTTCTTGTTCTTTGTTCTTTGCCCTCTATTGCCCCAAGGCAGAACCTTAATTATAGCTTTGAAATTCAAAGGTAGCTTATTTAGATTAATAGAAAAGGAACTACCATTTCAGAATGGGCAAGGTTGTGATTTACTCTCAAATTATTTCCAGAATCCAGTCTGCTCTGGATCCTACTTTTCAGAACGTGTTTGATAGAGAATAATGATGGTTATCAGAAATAACTCAGATAGTTATTGGAAGGCAGTTTTAGAGCTAGCTCTATATTCCAGCCAGTGTTCTAGGCACTAGAGACACATGAGTGAACAGAACAAAGTTCTTGTTTTCCTGGAGCTTAATTCTAATGATAGAGACATGAGATAATCAACAAAACCATAAGAAGATTTCAAGTAGCATTAAGTGCTCTGGAAAGAAACAAAGCAAGATAAAACAAAAGAAATAGGATGTGTGTGTGTGTGTGTGTGTGTGTCCCCTTTCTGATAAGGTGATGTTGGAGAAAAGATTTCCATGAAATGAGAGAGCAGGATAAGCAATAACTTGAGGGAACGAGCTGCCAGGTAAAGGGTAGAGCAAGTGCAAATGCTTTGAGTGGAACATATACTTGGCAGGAGGTCAGTGTGGTTGGAGCAGAGTCAGGGTGAGACCGAAGAGAAAAATTAAGTCAGAGAAGTATCCTGGGACCAGATAATACAGAATATAGAAGATAATAGGATCGGGATTTAAAAATTTTCTATTGAGTGTGATTGGAATCCATAGGAGTGTTTTAGTGGAAGAATAACGTGATCAGATTTACATTTGTAAAAGAAGTCCTCTGACAGAAGAGAAATTATATTGGCTAGAAATTTAGATCTACACAGAGAAATGAAGAGCACTGGAAATGGAAACTATGTGGCTACATATAAAATACCTTATTTTCTCTATGTTTAAATACATTGGAAAGATAGTTGACTGTTAAAGCAAAAATAACATTATGTTGTGGATTTTACAACATATGTAGAAATAAAATGTATGTCAACAATAGCACAAAGACAGGGAGAGGAGAAATGAAATTATACTGTATAATGTTATTATACTGTATGTGAAGTAGTAAAATACTACTTAAAGGTAGAATGTGATAATTTAAAGATGCATGTTACAAATCATAAACGACCACTAAAATAACAAAACAAAAAGTTACAGCTGATCAGTCAATAAATGAGAGAAAATGGAACCATAAAAACCCTAATTAATTAAAAAAGTAAATTGAGGACAAATAATAGATAGAAAGCAAATAGCAATGTAGAAGATTTAAACCCAACAACATCAATAATCAGTAAATGTAAATGGCCTAAATATCACAGAAATTGACAGTAGATTAAAAAGCAAGACCCAATTATATGTGACTTATGTAAAGACACACCTTATTTTTTATTGAAAGAATTAATTTTTTTAATGACATGTATTGGTTGTACATATTTATGAGGTACAGAGTTATATTTCAAAATGTATATACAATTTGTGGTGATCAAGTCAGGGTAATTAGAATATGCATCACTGCAAAACTTTATCATTTCTTTGTGATGAGAACATTTCGGCTCTTCTCTTCTAGCCATTTGAGCACATACAATAAATAATTGTTAATTATAGATGCCTAGGACAACTGTATACCACTAGAACTTATATTTCTTATCTAGCTATAATTTTGTGAAAAGTCCTTCTTTAAATATAAAGACACAAAAAGGATGAAAGGAAGAGGATGGGAAAAAAGATACTCCCTGGTAAGACTAATCAAAAGAAAGTTGGATTGGCTCAATTATTTCAAATAAAGTAGATTTCAGAGCATGGAATATTATAAAAGATAAAGATTATTTCATAATAACAAGTGGTTAATTCTTCAAGAGAAAGTAAAAAACCTGAATGTTTATATACCTAATTGAAAACTTCAAAATACATAAACAAAAACTAGTAGTACTGCAAAGAGAAACAGGCAAATTCACAATTATAGTTAGAGATATTTTCACTCACTATTCAATAACTGATAGAAATAAATAGAAAATTAGAAAAGACTAGAAAACCAGAAGAATACTGTCAGCCAATTTGGCCTGATTGACGTTTATAAAACTGTCCAATTAACAACAGAACATACTTTTTTTTTCAAGTGCACATAGCATATTACCAAAAATTGATCATATTCTGAGCAATAGAACAACTCAACAAATTTAAAATTGAAGTCATGCAAAGTATATGTAGTCTGAAAGCCACCAACTTCTAGGAGGTTTTCAATGAAAATAATTTGAGACTGAGAAAGTATAAGTCACTCTTCAACTTCTTTTTTAGTGTAGGTGACTTATAAATTTGTAATTCTCATCCCATCCCAGATGGGGACAGATTTCACTTTATAAAGCTCTTCATGTCATAGATCTTGCAACTCAAAGGGAACACTTGTGTATATGAGGGTGCTTCAAAAAGTTTGTGGAAAAATAGAATTAAACAATAATATGAATCTTTCTGTGAACTTTTTGAAGTACCCTTAGACTATATCATCTAATACTAAGAAGACAGAGAATGTGTAAAACAAAGCCCTGGACTCAGTATACTAACTTCTAGTTCCAGTTGTGTGACAAGGTTTGGTGATTTTACCCTTGGGTCTCATCTTCTTTCTCTATAAAGAGATTTTACCTCTGTTTTAAGGTCCTTTCTACACTGGTGGTAAAGCAGGAGTAAATTTTGTTCCCAGCCTGTCTTCTTTGCCTGCAATGCCTCCTCTGTTCCTAGCTTTTGAGAAGAAGCCGAATTCTGTTGCCTGAAGTGAACTGATCTGCAGCTTAGCTTTCAAAGTGAGCCAGGAACCTTCAGATGCTAATTGCATGTGACTGCGACTTCCAGAGGTGAGTCGTAAAGTTTGAAATGCACAGAGTTGAGAAGATAGTTACTGATTTAATGGCTGTATTTACATATATACACAATAATTCATATTATACAACATTTTCCCATTATATTTTCTTGATTATTATAGATATGAACATAGAAATTAGCACAAGATAATAGGATGTCTATAAATACAGATATTTGCGTATTCAGTTCTTTCATTTTTTTGCAGTCATTTGTAGGTATGTATAGCTTTTATTTTGAGCCAACCACGAAAAACAAGATGATAATCTCACTTGTCGGTTTATTGAGCTGTGAAAAATACTTCAGGGCAATGCTACTATCCACATTGCATTGTGCTCAGGAATGAATAGGGAGGATGGATATAAAATTCAAACTTTGGCAAAAGGTTTAATATAAATATAACAACAGCACCAATTTTGACAATATTTTAACTATGCTCACTCTCTATTCAATCTTTTTACAAAAAATAATAATAAAAAGGACAACTAAAAAATATACTAAGACATTAATAGATAAATTCACAAAAGGAAAAAAAGGACACATGGAAAAATGTTCACCAAGAAAAGCAAATGTAACAAGTAATATATATCTGAAACATTCATGTCCTTTTCTCCTGTTTGTTACTTGTGCTTTATAAGGAGTTTCCCTTTTTGCATTATTCATGGTAGTAAAAAAGAAAATCAACACCCCATAGTAGAGGAATGACTATATAAGCCATAGTAGATTTTTTCTGTGTAACATAAATTCTTTAAAAACAATATTTACAAAGGCTATGCATGGGAAAGTGTTCTTGAAGCAATGTTATATGTGTAAATAAAACAATCACACTAAGTAATTTGATTGACCTTTCAAAAAATACTGGATTAAATATATATTTTTAAAATTTAAAACATGTATCCATGAGCTGAAAGTAAGGAATACAAAGCCCAAAGAGAAATTAAAATCAATAACCTAGAAAATTAAGTAGAAAATCAAAGCTGGGGTATTTGTATAACCCAGTGAACTTGAACTTTAATATGTATTTCATGGGTAGCGACCTTGGAGTTCAGAGATCAGAAAACAAAGCCCCAGTTCCACCCGAGGTACAGTATTGAATAGGAATCATCTCTCATTAAGCTGGAACACTAATGGGCTGTACCTTCTGCTTGGGGGTGAAACAACATTTCAGACAACATGAACTGAGAAAATTTGTTACCACGGAGACCAAGTAAAGGAAATTTGAAGTTTTTTTTTTTCAGGTAGAAGAAAAGTGATGGAAGATCTGAGATGCAAAAAGAAGTAAAAGCAAAGAAAGTGGCAGATATGAGGATAAATCTAACCAAACATTGATTATTAATAAAGACGTAAGATCCTATGGAGTTTTTAAAAAAAATATGAAATAATATGCTTGAAAATAATACCATGTAAGTTAGGAGGGGATTCAAAGGAATTAAAGTGTTCTAAGTTGTACTGTTCAGGTGGAAGGAAAAGATATTGATCAATTTTAAACACTGCTACATTAACTATACAGATTGAAATTTCTAAGGTAACCACCAAAAGAAGAGACATAGAATGTATAGCTTTTAAATTAATAATGGTATAGAACATTCTACAATCTAAAACGAGATGAAAAAGAAGAGAAAAGATAGAAATGACAGGATAAATAAAAAAAATTCAGGTAGGAAGAAATCCAAATATATCAGTAGTTAAGTTTTCCAGTTAAAAAAATCAGACTGTTGGCTGCATTATCAAAAAACCAAAATTGAGATGTAGGCTGTTTACAAGAGATACACCAAAAGTATCATGATACCAAAAATGTGGTATATATACACAATGAAGTACTACTCTGGCATAAAAAAGAAAATTAAATTCTGCCATTTTCAGCAACATGGATTAACTTAGGAAAAATTATGTTAAATGAAATAAGCCAGGGACAAAAAAAGAGAAATACTGCATGTCCTCACTCAAAAGTAGGAGCTACCCCCCCCCCAAAAAAAAAGAGAAAGATACAACAATCACAAAAATACACTGAACTTTCAAAAGGAAAGAACAGAACTTAGGTTACCAGAGGGGGGAAAGAGGGAGGGGAAGGGAGGTTAGCAAAAATTGATAACCTACAAAAAATGATTGGTAACTCACAAAAAAATTGGTAAAGAGCCACAAAAATGATTATATAGTGTAATGTTGAGTATACTAATTATCCTGATTTGAGCATCACATATTGCACACAGGTATTGATATTCAACAGAGTACCCCACAGATATGTACAATCAATTTATGTTTCAATAAAAAAAGAGTAAAAGAACAGAAACAGATATTTTAAACAAAGCCTAGTCAAAAGAAACCTGGGGTAACTTTATTATTTTTATGAGGCAAATAGATTTTAATGCAGTAAGCATAAAATAAGAGAGCCAATCATTTTCAGCGATTTTAATATACCTCTCTCAGTAACTAACAAATACAACAGGAAAGAAGATATAGACTGTTTGAACAACGTAATTTACAATAAAATCATCAGAGCATCTCACAACTAAAGCATAAACATTTTTTTTTCCAAAAAGCACATGGAACATTTAAAAAATTGGCTGCATTCTGGTCCCTAAAGTCAGGATTAATTTTCTAAAGACTCATTTTTCAGAACACATTATTTGACCTCAATAAAATTAAACCAGAATATTCTAATCAAAAGATTATCTAACAAATAAACAAATCCTATAGATTAGAAATTAAGAAACATATTTCTAAATAACATATATAAAGAAGAAATCATAAAGAAAATTAGAAAGTATATAAAACTGAATGATAAAAGAAGTACTAACTACTAAAATATATGGGAAGTAGCTGAAACATTATTAGAGGAATGTACATAGCTGTAAACACTTTTATTAGAAAGTCTGAAATGAGTTATGTAGGCATCTTAATAAGTTAGAACAGGAAGAGCTAAGTAAACTCCAAGAAAGTAGAAGGAAATAAATAATGAAAACAAGAGTGTATATTAGCAAAATAGAAACAAATGTAAGGTAGAAAGAAGCAACACACAAATTGGAACCTTGTTGAAATCATAAAATCTGTAAAATTCTGGTAAGCACAATCAGAAAAAAAAAAATGGAAAAAAGGCAAACAAACAAATCAGAGATGAAAAAGGGCACATACCTTTAGGTGCTGCAGGTATTAAAGTGATGAGGACATTTTAAGCAACTTTATTCCAATACATTGAAAATGAAAGGAAATTAATAAATTCCCAGAAAAATATCACCTACCAAACTGACTCAAGAGGATATAAAAAACCCCAGATATCATATGTCCACTAAATCTGGGACTGGTGAACTACAGTGCATGAGCTAAATCTGGACTAGGGTCAGTTTTTGTATAGCCAGAAACCTGAGAATGGTTTTTATATCTTTAAAGTTTGTAAAAAAAACAACAAATACCAAAACAAAACCAAAAAAAAAAAAAAAAGAAACAGGAAAAAAAAAAAAAAAGAATATGTGACAAAGCCTATATGTGGCCTGTAAAGATTAAAATATTTACTATCCAGCCCTTTACACAAAAAGTTTGCTGATTCATGCACTAAAGTAACTGAATCACTATTTAAAAATCTCTCAAAACTCCAGGTCCATTAAAAAAAAAAAAAAAAACCAAAAAAAAACCAAAAAAAAAAAAAAAAGAAACAGGAAAAAAAAAAAAAAAGAATATGTGACAAAGCCTATATGTGGCCTGTAAAGATTAAAATATTTACTATCCAGCCCTTTACACAAAAAGTTTGCTGATTCATGCACTAAAGTAACTGAATCACTATTTAAAAATCTCTCAAAACTCCAGGTCCATATAATGTTCGAGATGAGTTCTACCAAATATTATAAGAACAAACAATTGCAGTGTATAAAAAATATTCTAGTCTGTAGAAAAAAACAAAGCCTGATGTAGAATGAGAATAGTTACATTTTCACTTATATACACAGATGGAAAATCTTAAAAAGTAATACTAGCAAATCAAATCAGCAATGTATACAATGAGTAATATATGTATATCAGAGTGAGTACATCTTGACCCCTTTCCATTGGTTGGGTCAAGAGAGCACCATGTGTACTGCAGTAAGACTGCCTGTTTCCACATCTATAAGGTTTTCACAAACAGTTGTGAAGAAAGCAGTCCAGGTCCCCATTGCTCTCTTCTTTCCTAAACTCACAGCCTCATCCCACTCCCTACCTAGGGATCACGAGAACCTATTTTGTTGTACCTGCTACCCTTTATATGTCAGTTCCACAGAAAACCCATGTTCCCAAGTCATCTTCATCTCTAGCCCTCTTTTCCCATACACCTGAACATTTCACTTCTCTTCCCTTCCACCTTCCCTCAACATCTGAAAACTGTCCAGTGGGCCATCTGGAACTAACATTCAGTCATTAACAAAAATCCTCATGTTCTCATCTTTTTATTTGAATGTTTTCTTCACCTTCATTACTGGCAACCTGGCTCTCTCCAGAGGACATTGCTCCCATGCAGCCTTCTCAGGTGGTGGCTGCTTTTCCACCCACACCTCTCCCTACTCCTGGAAGTGGACCTTGAGAGCCATTGCTGTTCCAGATCAACCTTCCTCTCTCCTTTTAATCCCCTATGAAATCTTTGAATATCTGATTATCAGCCAACACATACTTATTTTTACAATTTTTTACTGAGATCTGGGTTGTTAACCCCATTTCTTAAAATTTTAGCTCCTGTCTATATCCTACTCTCTCCAACATTATTTCCATCTTAATTATTTGAGATTTTAATACTCACATAGGTGTTCCCTTTAAGACCTTCCTCATAGTTTCTTGACCTCCTCTCTTAACAATTTTCAACCTGCCTTAGCCACTCACTCCCAATAGCATACACTAGAAATTTTCAATACTGTATTAGTCCATTTCTATTGCTTATAACATAAATACCTGAAACTGGGTGGTTTATAAAGAAAACAAAATTTGTTACTTACAGTTTTGGAGGCCAGGAAGTCCAAAGTTCAGGGAACAAGTACGGTGAAGATCTTTCTTGGTTGTGGCTTCAGTGGTGAGAATGGTGAGTATGGTGGAGCAGAGAGAGAGAGATTCTCAGGTGCTCTACTTATTAAGCCCCCAGATCCACACTGACATCCACCATTAAACCATCAACTTAATCACCTCTTCAAGACCCTACCTTTCAATTGTCATAATAGGATTACCTAGCCTCTTAAGAGTCACAGTGGGGATCCAGCCTCCAACACATGAAACTTTGGGGGGACACAATTCAATCCACTACACTCTGCCCCTGGCTCCCCAAAACTCATGTCCTCTTCACATGCAAATACATTCATTTTGTCCCCGATGTCTTAAATTCTTTTCCATCAAATGTCTGAAGTTCAAAGTCCCATCTGTGAAATCAAAACAAGTTATCTACTTCCAATATGCCATTGTGGGAGAAACATAGGGTACATATTCCCATTCTAAAAGGGAGAAATAGGCCAGAAGAAAGGAGAAACAAGGTCCAAACAAGTACGAAAGCCAGCAGGGCAGACATTAAATCTTAAAGCTGGTGAATCATGTACCTTGACTCCATGTTCCATGTCTTCTGAACATTGTTGTGGGGGTTAGGTCCCCAAGTCCTCAGACAGCTCCAATCCTATGGCTTTACTGGTCTCAGGTGATACTTTAGCTCTTGCAGGCTGGCATTGCATGCTGGTAGCTCTACAGTTCTGAGGTCTCCATGGTGGTTCCATTCTCATGGCTCCACTAGACATGGCCTTGGTGGGATTTTTCTGCTGCAACTACAGCCCCACATTTCCTCTTGGCATTGCTCTAGCAAAGACTCCATGCAGTTACTCCACTCCTACAACAGATCTCTTCCTGAGCCCCCAGGCTTTGCCTACATCCTTTGAAATTGGGGTGGAGGCTCCCAAGCCTTCAGAGCTCTGACATTCTGCAAGACTGCAGACCTAACATCATGTGGATGCCACCAAGGCTTCCGACTCATATTTTCCAAAGCCGTGGTTCTGGCCACACCCGGGGCCAGTTTAACCACAGCTGGAGCAGCCAAAGCAGTTGTGATGCTGGTGTGGAGAGCAGCATCCTGAGGTGACCCTAGGCAGTGAGCCCATGGAGGGTGCCTCGGGCCTGTTCCCCAAGACCATTCTGTCTCCTTAGCCCTCTGGGCCCATAATGGAAGATGCAGCCTCCAAGTTCTCTGAAATGCCCTCAAGGTCTTTCTTTCCCTTCTCTTGATAATTCATTTCTCCTGTACTAATCTCCTTAGCAAAGAGTTGCTGGTCTATGCCACTGAATTGTTCTCCTGAAAACGCTCTCTGCTTCTCTACCTCATGGTCATGCTGCGAATTTCCCAAATCTTTGTGCTCTACTACTCTTTTAAACTCTGGCTTTATGTCATGCCTTTGCCACCATAGCTCAGTACAGGCTGTTGCAAGTAGCCATGCAACTTCCTTAATACTTTGCTGCTTAGAAATTTCTTCTGCCAAATATCCTGGGGCAGCAACTTGAAGTTCCACATTCCATAAAACTTTTGGGCATGAACAGAATGTAGACAAGTTCCTTGCCAGTTCATAGCAAGGGTGATCTTTGCCCCAGTTTCCAACAAACTCCTTCTGATCTCTATCTGAGACTACCTTAGACTGGTCTTTACAGTCCCTATTTCTGTAAACATTTGGGTCATGTCATTTAACCAGTCTCTAAAAAGTTTGAAACTTTCCCTGTTTTTCTCATCTTCTGAACTCCCACCAGCAACTAGGCTTTTTCTAGCTTGTTCCTTCAAATTCTTCCAGCCTCTCCTCAACAACCAGTTCCAAAGCCACTTCCACATTTTCAAGTATTTCTTATAACAACACTCCATCTCTGGAACCAACTTTCTGTGTTAGTCTGTTTCTGTTGCTTATAACATAAATACCCCAAACTGGGTGATTTATAAAGAACTCAGAATTTGTTGCTTACAGTTTCAGAGGCTGGGTAGTCCAAAATCCAGGGAACAAGTATGATGAAGGTCTTCCTTGGTTGTGGCTTCAGTGATACAGGGGTCTCACATGGGGAGAATGGTGGAGCAGAGAGAGAGAGACTCGCAGGTGCTCTCTTTTTAAAGCCCCCAGAACACACCCACATCCACCATTAAACCATCAACTTAATCACCTCTTCAAGACCTCACCTTTCAATTATCATAATAGGATTACCCAGCCTCTTAAGAGTCACAGTGGGGATCCAGCCTCCAACACATGAAATTCTGGGGGGACACAATTCAATCCACTACAAATACCAATGTTAACACTTCCAAAATTCTCAGTTTCAAGTATCAACTTTCTGACTACTGTTTCTTTTCTTACGGCTTTCTGACTATGGTATTCTTACACTGTTATTTAAGTAGTGCCTAGAATAATGCTTGGCAAATTGGAGGTAAAGTGCATACTTGTGAAATGAATGAATGATCAGTCCGGGTTTGTCCCAGGAATGAAAGTAAGCATAAAAATAGAAAATTAATTAACGTAATTTACCATATTAACAGATTAGAGGAGGAAAGCAATGTAATAATTTCAATAGGTGTAGAAAATGGTGTGATAAAATCAATACCCATTTGTAATTTAAAGAAAACCCATACCATTTTTTAACAACCTAGCAATAGAAAGTAACTTTCTTGACATAAAGAATATCTATTTTAAAAAAAATTACCGAAAACATTATTCATTTTAAAAGCTTTCCCTTTTATTGATTTATTGATTGGGGATAATGATACTCTCTGTCTTTACTTCTATTCATTATAATTATGAGGGGCCTAGACAGTACAAATGTCAAGAAGAAAAAGTATGCATATTACAAAGAAGAAAACAAATTGTCATCATTGTCAGAAAATTAAATTGTGAAGAAAATCCAAAAGAATATATTAAATATTTATTAGAATTTATATACTCATTTAGCAAAATTTCTAGATCTAAAAATCAATATACAAATGTCAATAGAGTTTGTATACAACATAAAAAATATTTAGAAAAAATGATACCGGGGCTGGCTGATTTGTTCAGAGGATTAGAGCACAGCTTTATAACACCAAGGTCATGGGTTTGGATCCCTGTATCAGCCAGACACCAAAAAATAAAAATAAAAATGCAATAAAAGTAAAAATGATACCATTATAGTATCACCAAAATATCAAGTATAAAAGAATAAATAAAATCATAAGCAAGCAACACCCATATAGAGAAAGTTATACATTTTTAAAGTTATTAAATAAGATCTAAATAGAGAAACAGATGTGCCGTAATCATGGATTAGAAGACTAATACTTTAAATATTTCAGTTCTTTCCCAATTGATTTATGGATTCAATGATGGTCCAATAAAATCCCCAATAGGGTTTCTATTTGGAGATGGGGTAGTTTGCTGCAAATCTAAAAAACTAATTCTAAATTTATGTAGAAATGTCAAAGGCTAAGAATAGCCAATATACACTTAAATAACAAAGCTATGGGGGTATTTGCTTTACTTAGTATCAACATTTATTATAAATATATATTCATAAATATAGTGAGATATTGGTTCAGTGATAAGTATGGGCACAGAATAGGAGACTTCAAAACAAACCACACAAATGAAGAGATTCAGTATTTGATAGAAGTTTCATTGCAGATAGGTAGGAAAAGAATGGTGTTTTTAATTAACTGTATAGAAAAATTAATTATCTATATGGAAAATAATGGAAACTGAAATCCTACTTATTACTCAACACAAAAATCAATTCCAGGTGGAGTATAGATCTAACTGTGAAAGTCAACATTTTTAACTTTTGGAAGAATATATTTCAGAATACCTTTACAAGACAAGGTTGGGAAGGATTTCTAAATGGATACAAAAGCACAAAACTAATAGGAAACACTGATAAATCTGCCTCCATTAAAATTAAGCAATTTTTCCATTAAAGAAATAGTAAAAGACAGGTAAAGAATTAGACGACTTTGCAACTTTGCGACTTTTATATATATATATATATAAAACAGACAAGGATTAGTATTTAGGACACATATGACTCTCCTTCTTGTCAATAAGAGAAAAAAACAATATGAGAAAAAAAATAACAGACTTTTTCTAGAAGAAGAATTCCAAACAGCCAATTTGCATATGAAGGTCTATTTAACATAAATAATAATAAACAATATGCCAATAAAAATCATAATGGTTTACCATTTTCAACTCACCAGATTAGGGACTTTATAAAAGTTTCACAATGGCATGTATTGGCAAGGATGTAGAACAATAAGAATTCTATTCCTGTGCTGATGGAGGCATATATTGGTAAAAACACTGTGGAAAATAGATTCACATTAACCAGAAGAGTTGAACAAGTTTACAAAGCATTTTACTATAACCAGAAAGGAGTACCCAAAACATACATTCAATAATGTGCTTGGGAATTTCTTTTACTAAATAATTTCATGGCAAGTAAGTTTTACCTTCCACACAACACTAGAACGTGAACACAATTCAGCCAAGTTCTTTGCCACTGTATAACAAGGATCACCTTTCTTCCAGTCTGTGATAACATGCTCTTCATTCATCTGAATCCTCAGCAGAATAGTCTTTAATGTTCATGTTTCTACCAACATTGTATTTATGATTGCTTATGTATTCTCTAAGGAGATGGAGCCTTTCTGTTCAGTTCTCCTTTTTTATTTCTACACCCTCACCAGAATCACCTTTAATGCTCATATTTCTACTAACAGTCCCTTTATGGCAATATCAACTTTTTTCTAGCATGCACCTCAAAACTCCTCCAGCATCTAACCATTATCAAGTTCCAAAAGCCACTTCCACATTTTTGGTATTTTTTATAGCAGTACCCCTCTTTATGTTATCAAAATATTTTTTGGTCTTCCAGGACTACCACAACAAAATACCATAGACTGGGTGGCACAAACAACAGAAATTTTATTTTTTATAGTTCTGGAGGCTGGAAAGTTCCAGATGAAGGTTCTGTCATGGTTTGGTTTCTGTGAGGGCTCTCTTTCTGGCTTGCAGATGGCTGCCTTCTTGCTATGTCTTCATATGGCAGAGAGGGGGGGGGGAGAGAGAGGAGGGGGCGAGAGAGAGAGAGAGAAAATGAGAGAGATGAGAGAGAACATTCTGGTGTCTCTTGTATTAAGGACACTAATCCTACTGGTGGATCAGGACCTCACCCTTATGACCTCATTTAACCTAAGTTATCTCCTTATAGACCCTATCTTCAAATACATTCACATTGGGATTAGAGCATCAACATATGAATTCTGAGCAAGACACAATTTAATCCATAGCAGGCTCTGGGGCTAGGACATCTTTGGTTCCTTTGAGGAGAACCAAGTTTCCTGTGTGACTGGAGTGGGGTGAATGAAGAGAGAGCATTAAGAGCTGATGGAGGCCAGATTTTTCAGGGCACTATAAGTCATTGCAAGAACTTTGGCTTTTATGATGGAAAAAATGAGGAGTGGAGGAGTGACATGATATAAATTATATTTTAGCAGTAAAATCCAGACCCAGGCAGCTTGTCCCACTACCCAGACGGGAGACAAGTGAGTGTTCTACTATTGGAGGAGCAGCTGGAAGCCCGAGGCAGCTTGCTCCACCACTCAAGCAGGAGGCAAATGAGTGTCCCATGAC
Organism: Galeopterus variegatus; assembly: GCF_000696425.1. Lineage (NCBI taxonomy): Eukaryota > Metazoa > Chordata > Mammalia > Dermoptera > Cynocephalidae > Galeopterus > Galeopterus variegatus. The sequence continues at coordinate 302,247 of NW_007726207.1, read as the reverse complement.
TGCGGGCCCAGTTGGAAGCCCCAGGGAGCACCACAAACACCGTTTCTGCACAGGTAGTCCAACATAGCCACTGCCACACATGCTGCTGCTGCAAGGATGACTCACTGCCGGTAGCAGCCAGGATCATCCTCCAGGCAGCTTGCTGCACACTCAACCTCATTGAAACATGGATAGTCACCAGTGGAGCCTGCAAATACAGGAGGAAGTCTTTCTCCTCAAACCTGCTCCAGAGTAGTAGAAGAAACAACTGTTCTACCAGATGACCAGACATCAATGTAGAAATACTAGAAATACAAATAAACAAGTGGATATGACAAAGGAATACAGCAATTCTCAAGTACTAGACCATATAAAGCAAGAAACACTTGAAATATCTGAAAAGGGATTCTGAGGAACAGTCTTAAGAAAACTCAAAGAGATAAGAGAAGACTCAATTATAGAACACAATGAAATGGGAAAAAAATTCCAGGATATGAAGGAGGAAATTTACAAAGAGTTTAGTACCTTAAAAAAGAATGTAGCAGAACTCCTGGAACTGAAGGATTCATTCAGTGAACTAAAAAACACAACTGAGAGCTTAAGCAGCAGGTTAGAGCAAGCAGGAGAAAGAATTTCTGATCTCATTGATGGTCTTTTCAAAATAACCCAGGAAGACAAAAAACAAAACAAAAAAACCCCACAATAAAATCTAAGAGAGCTAGCAGATAACATGATAACATGAAGCACACAAACATCCCAGGGCCGAGCCCGTGCACTAGGAGCACAGCAGTGCTCCCGCTGGCGGGTTCGGATCCTGTATAGGGATGACCGGTGCACTCACAGCACTCACTGGCTGAGTGCGGTGCGGCCGGTCTCAAAAAGGACAAAAAACAAAAACAAACAAACAAAAAAACCCATCCCAATCATGGGTATTCCAGAAATGGAGGAGAAAGGAAAAGGCATTGAAAACCTATTCAAGGAAATAATAATGGGAAACCTCCAAGGTATAGGGAGAGACATGGACCTTCAGATCCATGATGCCCAAAGATTCCCAAACAGATTCAATCTAAAAAGACCCTCTCTGAATTCAATTACAATCAAACCAGCAAAGCTCAAGTAGAAAGAGGGAATTCTAAAAGCAGCAAGAGAAAAGTCTCAAGTCCCCTATAAGGGAGCACCCATCAGACTAACAGCAGATTTCTCAACTGAAACTCTACAGGCCAGAAGCAAATGAAACAATATACTCAAAACACTAAAAGAAAAAAATTTCCAGCTAAGAATTCCATATCCAGCAAAGCTATCTTTCAGAAATGAGGGAGAAATAGTGTATTGCCCAGACAAACAAATACTGCAAGAGTTCACCACCACATGAACAACCCTGCAAGTAATTCTCAAGGGAATCCTTCATCTAGAATCTGAAAAACAGTAATCACTATCATGAATTCAGAAGAAAGAACAAAACCTGCCATTAAAACAAAAATGCAAATGAGAAAGAGAAATTAAATCATACCACCTAAAAAAACCAACAAACATTGAAGGTGAATAATAAAAGGGGAAGAAAGGAACAAAAGATATTGAAAACATCTAAACAAAAAGCAATAAAATGCTAGGAATAAAATGATACCTGTCAATAGCAACCCTAAATGTAAATGGATTAAACTCTCCATTTAAAAGACTCAGACGGACTGATTGGATTAAAAAGCTAGACCCAACTCTGTGTCTTCAAGAGACCACATCTGCAAAGACATACACAGACTAAAAGTGAAAGGATTGGAAAAGATACACCATGCATATGGAAAACAAATGTGAGCACAGGTAGCTACTTTTGTATTGGATCAAATAGACTTTAAAACAAAAACCATAAAAAGAGACAAAGAAGGCCACAATCTAATGATAAAGGTATTTACACAGCAGGAAGACATAATAATAATAAATATGTATACACCCAACACTGAAGCTCCTAGATATACAAAGCAAACACTATTAGACCTAAAGAAAGAGATAGACCCCAATACAATAATAGTTGAGGACCTGAACATGCCTTTCTCAGCAATGGACAGATCATCTGGCCAACAAATCAACAGAGAATCACAGGATTTAAACTACACATTAGGCCAATTGGACCTGGCAGATATCTATTGAACGATTCATTCAACAACTACAGAATATATATTGTTCTCACCAGCACAATGAATATTCCTCAGGAGAGAACACATGTTAGGTCACAAATCAAGTCTCAGCATATTTAAAAAAATTGAAATAATTTCAAGTGTCTTTTCAGACCACAGTGCATTAAAACTGGAAATCAATAACAAGCGAAACTCAGGAAACCATACAAATACATGGAAACTAAACAACAGGCTCCTGAATGACCTGTGGGTCTAAGAAGAAATTAAACAGGAAATCAAAAAATTTCTTGAAACTAATGAAAATAAAGAAATGTCACACAAAAACCTGTGGGATACTGCAGAAGTAATACTAAGAGGGAGGTTCATTGCAATTAACACTTACATCAAAAGACTAGGAAGACTTCAAATAAACAACCTAATGCTACACATCAAAGAACTACAAAAACAAGAACAATTCAATCCCAAAGGTAGTAGATGGAAAGAAATAACTAAGATCTGAGCTGAAATAAATGAAATAGAGACCCCCAGCATAATACAAAAGATCGATGAAACAAAACAAAAATTGTGTTTTTTAGAATATAAAATTGACAAACAATGAGCTAGGTTAACAAAAATAAATAAATAAATAAACAGACAAATAAATAAATAAACAAATAAGAATAAGAGAGAAGACTCAAATTACAAAAACCAGAAACAAAAAAGGAGACATTAAAACCGATACCACAGAAATTTAAAGAATCCTTAGAGACTATTATAAGAAATTATTTGCCTACAAATATGAAACCTTGGAGGAAATGGATAAATTGCTGGACACATACAAACTATCAAGACTGAACCAAGAAGAAAAAGAAGACCTGAACAGACCAATAACAAGCAATGCAATTGAAGCAGTAATCAGCAGTCTCCCAACAACAAAAAGCCCAGGACCAGATGGCTTTACTGCTGAATTCTATCAAATCTTTAAAGAGGAGTTAATACCAGTTCTCTTCAAACTATTCCAGAAAATTGCAACAGAGGCCACTCTCCCAAACTCATACTATGAGGCCAGCATCACCTTGATACCAAAACCAGACAAAGATACAACAAAAAAAGAAAACTACATGCCAATATCCTTGATGAATATAGATGCAAAAATCCTCAACAAAATACTAGCAATCAGAATACAGCAACACATCAAAAAAATTATACACCATGATCAAGTAGGATTCATCCTAGGGATGCAAGGATGTTTCAACATATGCAAATCAATAAATGTGATACATCACATCAACAAAATCAAGGAGAAAATCCATATGATTATCTCAACAGATGCAGAAAAAGCATTGACAAAATCCAACATTGCTTCGTGATAAAGTTTCTCAGCAAATTAGGTATAGAAGGAAACTATCCCAACACAATAAAACCCATATATGATAAACCAATGGCCAATATCATCCTTATGAACAGGAACAAGATAAGGATGCCTACTCTAACCACTTCTATTTGACATAGTATTGGAAATATTAGCCAGAAAAATCAGGCAAGAGAAAGAAATAAAGAGCGTCCAGATTGGAAAGACAAAGTCAAACTATCCTTGTTTGCAGATGACATGATCCTATCTACAGAAAATCCTAAAGACTCTACCTGAAAACTCTTAGAGCTGATTAACAATTTCAGTAATGTTGTGGGATACAAAATTAACACCCCCAAATCAGTAGTGTTTTTATACTCCGATAACAAACTAGCAGAAAAAGAAATCAAGAAAGCAAACCCATTTAAAATAGTCACCAAATAAATAAATAAATAAAAGACCTAGGAATCAATTTAACCAAGGAGGTGAAAGATCTCTACAATAAGAACTAAAATAATACTGAAAAAAATTAATGAGTACACAAAAAGGTGGAAAGATATTCCATGCTCTTGGATTGGAAGAATTAATATTGTGAAAATGTTCATGCTCCCTAAACCTATCTACAGATTCAGTGCAATCCCCACCAAAATACCAATGACATTCTTCACAGAAATAGAAAAAACAATCCCAACATTCATATGGAACAACAAAAGACCATGAATAGCCAAAGCAATCCTGAACAGCAACAAAAAATATAGCCAGAGACATAACACTACCTGACTTCAAATTATATTACAAAACTATAGTAACCAAAGCAGCATAGTACTGGCATAAAAACAGACACTCAGACCAATGGAATAGAATAGAGAACCTGGAAATGAACCCACGTATTTACAACCAACTGATCTTTGACAAAGACACAAGAATATACATTGGGGAAAGATTGCCTCTTCAATAAATGGTGCTTGGGAAAATTGAACATCCATATGCAGAAGAATGAAACTAGACCTATACCTCTCATCATATACCAAAATCAACTCAAAATGGATTAAAGACTTAAGTATAAGACCCGAAACCATAAACTTGCTAAAAGAAAACATATGGGAAATACTTCAGGAAGTAGGACTGGGCAAAGACTTTACAAATAATACCCCAAAAGTTCAGGCAGCAAAAGAAAAAATAAATAGGATTATATCAAACAAAAAAGCTTCTGCACAACAAAGGAAAAAATGAACAGAGCAGAAAGACAACCTATGGAATGGGAGAAACTATTTACAAACTATACATCTGATAGGGGATTAATATCCAGAATAGATAAAGAACTCAAGGAACTTCCCAGTAAAAAACCAAATAATCCAATTAACAAATGGCCAAAGGAGCTAAATAGACATTTTTCATAGAAAGACATTTTTCATAGAAAGACATACAAATGGCCAACAGGTACATGAAAAAGTGCTCGAAATCAGTCATCATCAGGGAAGTGCAAATCAAAACTTCACCGAGATATTGTCTCAACCCAGTTAGACTGGCCATTATTAAAAAGACCAAGAATAACAAATGCTGTTGAGATGTAGAGAAGGGGGAACTCTTTTACACTGTTGGTGGGACTATAAAATAGTACAGCCACTATGGAAAACAGTATGGAGGTTTCTCAAAGAACTACAGATAGAACTACTATATGATCCACTTCTGGGTGTAGACACAAAGGAATGTAAATCATCCTGTTGAAGGGATACCTGCTCTCCCATGTTTATTACAGCTCTATTTACAATAGCCAAAAATATGGAACCAACATAAATGTCCATTGTCAGATGACTGGATAAAGAAAATGTGGTATATACACACACACACACACACACACACACACACTGGAATACTACTTAGTCCTAAAAAGAATGAAATTCTGCCATTTGCAGCAACATGGAAAAACCTAGAGAAAATTATGTTAAGTGTAATAAGCTAGACACAGAAAGAGAAATACTGCATGTCATCACTCATAAGTGGTTGTGAAGAAAGAAAGAAAGAAAGAAAGAAGAGAAAGAAAGAAAGGCAAGACCACAATAACACATTGAACTTTTGGAAGGATGGAACAAATCTATGGTTACTAGAGGTGGGAGTGGGGGAGGGAAAGGGGGGTTGGGGAGAGATTGGGTAAGGGGCATAAAGAATAATTAATATTCAAAAAAAAATTAATAACTTAAAAGACTATAACCATAGTAGTAATGGCTCTAGCTTAGAACACATTTATAGGGTAAGGGGCATAAAGAATAATTAATATTTGAAAAAAATTAATAACTTAAAAGACTATAACCATAGTAGTAATGGCTCTAGTTTAGAACAAATTTATAGGTAATAAAAAGAACATGAACAAGTGATCAGCCATAGAGTAGGCATTTAATAAATGTTAGATGAATAAAAAAAGAATAATTAATATTTGTAATAATGAATCTGCTAATAATATTGATTTGGTCATCACATGTTGTACACAGGTGTTGGTAGTCAATGCTGTACCCCCAAAATATGGATAATCAATTGTGCTTTAATAAAAAAAGAAACAAAAACAAAACCAGTAAAAATCCAGTTGTTAAATAGACTTTAGGGGAGCAAGATGGAAACAGAATGACAAGGTCAGGAAGGTATTATAATAGTGCAGATGAGATACAACTTTGGCTTGGACAGGGGGAGAGCAGTGTTGGTGGTAATAAATGGTCAGATTCTGGGTGTCTTTGGAAGTTCAAGGCAACAAGATTTGCTGAAGGATTGGATGGGGATGTATGTGAGAAGGAGGGGCATCAAAAATGACTCCAAAAACTAAACGGGAAGAATATAAGTGAAAAGGGTTTGAGGAGGAAAACTGGAGACTGAGTTTTTAGACATACTTACTTTAAGACGCCAGAGTTCTAAAGAAGATGATGAGGTGTTGCAAATATAGATGTGTAATTCAGAGGAGAGATCTGGGTTCAAAATATAAATGTGGAAGTTAGCAACATACAGATGATATTTAAAATTATGAGACAATTATATCACTAGGAGACAATTATATCATAATTACACTGTGAGTGTGAACAGGGTAGAAGAATACAAAGACTGCACCCCAGATTATACTAACACCAAGATAAACTCTTTCTTGTGTGCAAAAGAAGACATGTAGAAGAATATTCATAGCAGCACTGTTCAAAGTAGCAAAAAACTGAAGACCACCAAATACCTATCAACAGTAGAATGGATAATATAGATTGTGGATTATTGTGAACTATTTGTGTGATGGAATACTGTGCAGCAGTGTGTTAGTCCATTTCTGTTGCTTATAACAAAAATACTTATAACTGGGTAATTTGAAAAAGAAAGAAATTTATTGCTCAAAGTTTCAGAGGCTGGGAAGTCCAAAGTTCAGGGAATACATCTGGTGAGTATTCAATATTCCATCTTTCAATAACTGTAATAGGATTTCCCACCCTCAGCAGTTACAGTGGAAATTAAGCTTCTAATATATGAAATTTGGGGGCACAATTCAACAATCCACAGCAAGCAGTGACAATGAATGAATGAGAGTAACATGCACCAACAGGGGTAAATCTCAAAAACAAATGTTGAGGAAAAAGCACAAACCACAAAAGAATATACGAAGTGTGATTTTATTTATATAAAGTTCAAAATTGAGGCAAATTGAGCAATGTTAGTACTATTATATTTACTGATACATTTCCATTGGGCAAATCTATTAAGAGCAGCAAGGAACAACGAACACCGAAGGTGGCATGATGGATAGGGGACGTGATTACAAACGGTCATCCAGGGACTTCTAAAAAAATGGTAAGTGCATAAGATTGTTAGAAGGTATATTGCAGCTTTGGTTTTAAAAACACATGCAGAGAAGACTAAAAACAATTACACCAAAATGTTAACAATTGTATTTCGAGGGTGACTTTCAGTTCAATTTCTGCTTTGCTGATTTGAATTGAAGTGAAAGTAAGAGCAGAATCAAACACTTTGTTTCTTGCTTTATAATTTTGATCACAAACATTTCCTCATGCTTTATAATTTTTGTAAACAATATGGATAATTTTTTCTGCCTTTTTAAGGATATATTCTATGTTTTTTTTTAAAAAAGAATATGTTGTATTTATAATGATAAAATCAACTTTAAAAATAAACTATACATTGTTTTTTTCCTTTTTCAGAGGTAAAACAATCTATTGAAAAGGCTTTCAGGATGTCTTGATCTGTTATTATAAGCCAGAAAAGAGCACTTTCTTTTTAACAACCATGACAGCAACATCATACTTCAAATGCCCCAGCATACCGGGAGGATCTGCCTGGAGCACGCCTGGGGCAGAGGCCAGCGTTAGAGTTAGGACTCAGCAGTCTAGCACTTGGACAGCTGCTGGCACCTGCTCTACTAGGAAAACCTTGGCTTGGATATGACTCCAAACACCCACACTTCCAATTCTCCCTAACAATCTCCTGTCCTGCCAGGTGGAGTCCCTGTGACAGAGAAAAACAGTTTGAGAGTCCAGACAGCATAGAAAGACTGCTTTCTCTTCAGCACGCAAGCAGAACACAGTGAGGAGAATAAAATAGTGCTTGATGTTCTGTGTCACGGGAACCTGCAAATCTTGTGCTTCTGAAAACAATATATAACATGATGAACTGCAAGAGAGGATCCTACACATGCACCTCTTAGGAGCCTACTAGCCCCATCTAAAGAGAAGAATGAATGTGAGGAGTTATGTAGATTTATTCACAATATACTTTGACATTTTAATTTTACTTTACTTTCTTATTTCTTTTATAATAATGTAAGTGTTTTATCAGCAGTAAGCTTAGCCCATTGAATACAGGGATGATTTAAAAATTCCCTCTTTCATAGGAAAACAGAAATGAGCTATATTTGTGAAATGGTTGTTTTAGTGAATTTCAGTTTAAATTAGCAAGTTTTAGACATAGATTAAAATTTTAAAATAAAAAACATAACTTGAAATGCTTTCATGATCTCTTACAACATATTTAGTGAACCCGACTGCTTTTGTCTAGTTTGTGTTCCCTGAAAATTGGGTAAAAATTTTGATTGAGTCAGGTGGTTGATTGGTAAGCTTGTTGAAGACTTCACTGGTGGCATAAGTTTTCTTGACTTATTTTTATTTGTACTTATATAAGATGCCAGAGAGACAAGTCCTCCCACCTTTGTCCTGTAGAGAAGACAAATGGATTAGAAAGAAGACAGTTTCTCAAATAAACTACTTGCACAGTGAGATTTCTAAAACACATGAACAAAACACAAAGCCTGAGTCATTATATTAATTTTTGTTGGAGGGAACATCTTTGGAGCTGATATAAAAGTAAAACCTCCTGCTCACCAAGCAAGGTTTTGAAGATCCTTTAAGCTAAATTTCCAGTGGTGATCTTTGTTCCCCGGGCCTGTATCACTAAAGGAATAGAACAAAAGTTTTTTTTTTTTTTTTTTTTTTTTTTGGGTTTTAGGCCATT